>NC_056443.1:30353193-30450693 GCF_018296145.1 Oncorhynchus tshawytscha
GCTTGGTACCTAGCTAACACCAATACAACCAGCCTGAAAACAATGACCAGTAGAAACTGCAGTCATTTTCATTCTTCTTAGCAATGATTTAGGAATCCTTGTGAGTAACTATTAGCTAGGTATCCACTTGTTGTTCTCCTATTGAAATTGAACTTCAGTTCATGAAAATAAATAGCTAGCCAGCTACTTAACCCTGTTGCCAAAAGCTAAAGTTATAAACAGCCAGTTAGCATCATCTGGCTAGTGAGGCTCGACCGGACCAAGCTATGTGTTGTGAACCTAGCCACTATAAGAATTAGGCACAATAATGGAATTTGCGGTTTGTCTTTAAAATAAAAGTACTTCCTTGAAAGTGATGCAGAAGGTGGCAATTGGTGGAATCATGCCATATTTAGACTAGATCATGTTAAAAAAGATTGGAATATGAAGCAATGAAATGAGGTATCAGTCTACCCGGTGACACCCGCAGAACACAACTGTGAAGTGTTTATGCAAACATTAGCGTTGTTGCTCTTATCACGGGACCGTGACTGTGTGAAATCACCTCCCCAGTCAGCCTATTGTGTGTATTAACATTCATCCTGCACTGTAAAGCTTTACCTAAGGATTGGGGATCAATGAAATGGGCTATCAGTCTACTCAATACCCAAGATATTGTTTCCCAACGTCCTCCTCAGAGTTATCAGACTCCAAAACATCCACGCAGTATTGTTTTTCCTCAGGAATAGTGTTCAATACACATAGGTTGACAATAAATGTGGCTCAATTCATAGTTGTTTCAGAGTCCCGCAATAAGAGCTACGACGCGAATGTTCTCTTGGTGTCACTGAGTAGACTGATACCCCATGTCATTGATCCACAATCCATAGGTAAGGTTGTACAGTAGAATAAGTATGCCACCAATGCAATTCTAAAGAATAATACATCCAGTGTGATTTCAACAGATTTTTGGCAAATTAACAAATTAGTGTCTTTTGTTGATTTTACATAACAACATTCCAACCTCATTTAGCATGATCTTTTAAATTATGGCATAATTCTACTATTTGTATTCATTTGCATCACTATCAATGACATACTTTTATTTTGAAGGCTAAGTGCAAAGTCCACTATTGTGGTTAATCCTTATTGTGGCTAGCTTCACATAGATGAGTCCGACCACCATTAATCAAATAAGAACTGTCTTATAAATTTGCATTATTTTAGATGATGACACCTAGCTATATAGTTAGCTAGCTATCTATAGCTACTGAAACAGATTATGTCATTTTGCTATGTTTTTGGGGAAGAACTTTGTTTGCATACATGAGCTAGCTAGCTTTTTTTATGACCAGAACTGTAGATGCACGAGACAACTTTACCAGCATCATAGCATACGTATCGATTAATCGTTGTGACATATGAAATACGAGTGATAGTGAAATCAATGTGTAATAACTATGTAAAAAATGTATGAACACATTCAATTACTATGTTAGAGCCAGTTTGCGCTGTTCTGTGAAGGGAGAAGTACACAGCGTTGTACAAGATCTTCAGTTTCTTGGCAATTTCTCGCATGGAATAGCCTTAATTTCTCAGAACAAGAATAGACTGACGAGTTTCAGAAGAAAGGTCTTTGTTTGTGGCCATTTTGAGCCTGTAATCAAACCCACAAATGCTGATGCTCCAGATACTCGACTAGTCTAAAGAAGGCCAGTTTTATTGGTTCTTTAATCAGAACAACAGTTTTCAGCTGTGCTAACATAATTGCAAAAGGGTTTTCTAATGATCAATTAGCTTTTTCAATCAATCAAATGTATTTATAAAGCCCTTCTTACATCAGCTGATGTCGCAAAGTGCTGTACAGAAACTCAGCCTAAAACCCCAAACAGCAAGCAATGCAGATGTAGAAGCATGGTGGCTAGGAAAAACTCCCTAGAAAGGCTGGAACATAGGAAGAAACCAGGCACTGAGGGGTGGTCAGTCCTTTTCTGGCTGTATCGGGTGGAGAATATAACAGAACTGGGCCAAGATGTTCATAGATGACCAGCAGGGTCAGACAATAATAATCACAGTGGTTGTAGAAGGTGCAACACGTCAGCACCTCAGGAGTAAATGTCAGTTAGCTATTCAGAGCCGATCATTCAGAGTTAGAGACAGCAGGTGCGGTAGAGAGAGAGTCCAAAACAGCAGGCCTGGGACAATGTAGCACATCCGGTGAACAGGTTAAGGTTCCATAGCCGCAGGTAGAACAGTTGAAACTGGAGAAGCTTAAAATGATAAACTTTGATTAGCTAACACAACGTGCCATTGCCTTTTCCAGCTACAATAGTCATTTACAACATTAACAATTTATACACTGTATTTCTGATCAATTTTATGTTATTTTAATTGACAAAAATGAGCTTTTCTTTAAAAAACAAGGACATTTCTAAGTGACCTTAAACTTTTGAACAGTAGAGTACGTAAATGCCAACAAAATAACTTTTTGGTCAGTATGGTGTGTGTGTAACCTTTATTTAACTAGGCAAGTCAGTTAAGAACAAGTTCTTATTTACAATGACTGCCTACCCCGGCCAAACCCGGACGACGCTGGACCAATTGTGCTCCGCCCTATGGGACTCCCAATCACGGCCGGATGTGATACAGCCTGGATTCGAACCAGGGACTGTAGTGACGCCTCGTGCTGTCACGGCCGTTAAAAGAAGAGCACCAAGGTGCAGCGTGATGAGCGTACATTTTCTCTTTATTTGGAAAATGATGCCGAACAAAACAATAAACACTTACCAAAACAAACCGTGAAGCTAAAGGCTATGTGCCCTAAACAAAGTCAACTTCCCACAAAGACAGGTGGGAAAAAGGGCTACCTAAGTATGGTTCTCAATCAGAGACAACGATAGACAGCTGTCCCTGATTGAGAACCCTACCCGGCCAAACATAGAAATACAAATAATAGAACATAGAATACCCACCCCAACTCACACCCTGACCAAACCAAATGGATACAATAAAAAGGATCTCTAAGGTCAGGGCGTGACACGTGCACTGAGATGCAGTGCCTTAGACCGCTGCGTCCATGTGTGTGTGTTAACTATTTAACTGTACTAGAATGCTTAAAAGGCCGCTAAAATTGTAAATATCGCTTATCGTTATCGTTTTTGGGGGGGGGGGGCAAGGAAAATATCGGATATCGGTATCGGCCAAAAATGTCGTATCGGTGCATCAGTACTTTGAGAGTATACTGATCATAAATACTTTGAGATTTATGATCACTTTGCCTTTCTAATCCTTCCTCATTTCATCCTAGGTGTGTTTCATGACATACACTAGCCACTGTTCGATCCTTCTTCCTCTCATCCCAGTGGCCCTGCTACAAACAGAGCACTGTGGGTATTGTAGTCCATGGTGCCACTACCTACCAGGAAGAGGGAGTAGCGGTCCGCGGCGATCAGCTCGTTGATGTGCAGGAAGATCTTGTGGCACAGCGCCGTCACATCCAGGTGACTCGACACATCCCTCACCAGCTCCAACAGCCTGGCACAGCGGTCCAACCCCCGGGCACTGCCAACCTCGCCCATCATCCCTGTGGGGATACCAACCCCGACCCCTCCCTGCTGGGTTCTGAAGGGTGTCCGGATGTCGCCTCGGTCGGGTTCAGTGTCGCAGAGGAAGGTTAGTGAGCCTTCCGCGTCCTTGACCACGATGGGCCTCAGCGGCCTGTCAAACTCAGATGCAGAGATCTTGCGGGTGGGGGTGCTGGGTGCGGGGCTGGGGGGCGGGGCTGGAGAGGGGGAACGCCTGTCGTTCAGGCCCAGGGAAGGGGGCAGGGAGGAGGCTAAGCAGGGGCTGTCTGAGGGCTTGGGTCTCTGGGGTAGAAGGGTTTCTTTGGAGGATGAGGAGGAGGAGGAAGAGGAGGAGGAGGGCTGGATGGAATGGACTCGCTCAGCAAACCATGCATTCACCATCTCCCTGCAAATACACAACACAAAGGAGGTTATAGGGCCATTTTAAGACATTAAAAACAGTAATACACATTGTACAACAAGACCATTTAGTACATTTACAGTCTGAGGAATTGGTCTATTTGATTAGATTATTATATGACATTAACACAATATTAACACAACATTAACACAACATTAGCACAACATTAACACGATATTAACACAACATGAACACTACATTAACACAATATTAACACAACAAGTCATAAATCATTAACAAGACATTAACACAACATTAACAGGACATTAACCAACATTAACAGGACATTAACCAACATTAACAGGACATTAACCAACATTAACAGGACATTAACCAACATTAACAAGACATTAACCATCATTAACAGGACATTAACCAACATTAACAGGACATTAACCAACATTAACAGGACATTAACCAACATTAACAGGACATTAACCAACATTAACAGGACATTAACCAACATTAACAGGACATTAACCAACATTAACAAGACATGAACAGGACATTAACCAACATTAACAGGACATTAACCAACATTAACAGGACATTAACCAACATTAACAAGACATGAACAGGACATTAACCAACATTAACAGGACATTAACCAACATTAACAGGACATTAACCAACATTAACAGGACATTAACCAACATTAACAAGACATTAACCATCATTAACAGGACATTAACCAACATTAACAGGACATTAACCAACATTAACAGGACATTAACCAACATTAACAACATTAACAACATTAACAGACATTAACCAACATTAACAAGACATTAACCAAGATTAACAGGACATTAACAGGACATTAACCAACATTAACAGGACATTAACCAACATTAACAAGACATGAACAGGACATTAACCAACATTAACAGGACATTAACCAACATTAACAGGACATTAACCAACATTAACAAGACATTAACCAAACCAACATTAACAGGACATTAACCAACATTAACAGGACATTAACCAACATTAACAGGACATTAACCAACATTAACAAGACATTAACAGGACATTAACCAACATTAACAGGACATTAACCAACATTAACAGGACATTAACCAACATTAACAAGACATTAACCATTAACATTAACAACATTAACAGGACATTAACCAACATTAACAGGACATTAACCAACATTAACAAGACATTTAACCAACATTAACAGGACATTAACCAACATTAACAAGACATTAAACAGGACATTAACCAACATTAACAAGACATTAACCATCATTAACAGGACATTAACCAACATTAACAGGACATTAACCAACATTAACAGGACATTAACCAACATTAACAAGACATGAACAGGACATTAACCAACATTAACAGGACATTAACCAACATTAACAAGACATGAACAGGACATTAACCAACATTAACAGGACATTAACCAACATTAACAGGACATTAACCAACATTAACAAGACATTAACCAACATTAACAGGACATTAACCAACATTAACAGGACATTAACCAACATTAACAGGACATTAACCAACATTAACAGGACATTAACCAACATTAACAGGACATTAACCAACATTAACAGGACATTAACCAACATTAACAAGACATTAACCATCATTAACAGGACATTAACCAACATTAACAGGACATTAACCAACATTAACAGGACATTAACCAACATTAACAAGACATGAACAGGACATTAACCAACATTAACAGGACATTAACCAACATTAACAGGACATTAACCAACATTAACAGGACATTAACCAACATTAACAAGACATGAACAGGACATTAACCAACATTAACAGGACATTAACCAACATTAACAGGACATTAACCAACATTAACAAGACATTAACCAACATTAACAGGACATTAACCAACATTAACAAGACATTAACCAACATTAACAGGACATTAACCAACATTAACAGGACATTAACCAACATTAACAGGACATTAACCAACATTAACAAGACAAACAACATTAACAGGACATTAACCAACATTAACAGGACATTAACCAACATTAACAGGACATTAACCAACATTAACAAGGACATTAACCAACATTAACAGGACAAACAACATTAACAAGGACATTAACCAACATTAACAGGACATTAACCAACATTAACAGGACATTAACCAACATTAACAGGACATTAACCAACATTAACAGGACATTAACCAACATTAACAGGACATTAACCAACATTAACAGGACATTAACCAACATTAACAACAGGACATTAACCAACATTAATTAACCAACATTAACAGGACATTAACCAACATTAACAGGACATTAACCAACATTAACAAGACATTAACCAACATTAACAGGACAAACCAACATTAACAGGACATTAACCAACATTAACAGGACATTAACCAACATTAACAACATTAACAAGACATGAACAGGACATTAACCAACATTAACAGGACATTAACCAACATTAACAGGACATTAACCAACATTAACAGGACATTAACCAACATTAACAAGACATTAACCAACAGGACATTAACAGGACATTAACCAACATTAACAGGACATTAACCAACATTAACAGGACATTAACCAACATTAACAGGACATTAACCAACATTAACAGGACATTAACCAACATTAACCAACATAACAAGACATTAACAGGACATTAACCAACATTAACAGGACATTAACCAACATTAACAGGACATTAACCAACATTAACAGGACATTAACCAACATTAACAACATTAACAAGACATGGACATTAACCAGGACATTAACCAACATTAACAGGACATTAACCAACATTAACAGGACATTAACCAACATTAACAGGACATTAACCAACATTAACAGGGACATTACATTAACCAACATTAACAGGACATTAACCAACATTAACAGGACATTAACCAGGACATTAACCAGGACATTAACCAACATTAACAGGACATTAACCAACATTAACAGGACATTAACCAACATTAACACATTAACCAACATTAACAGGACATTAACCAACATTAACAGGACATTAACCAACATTAACAGGACATTAACCAACATTAACAAGACATTAACCAACATTAACAAGACATTAACCAACATTAACAGGACATTAACCAACATTAACAGGACATTAACCAACATTAACAGGACATTAACCAACATTAACAGGACATTAACCAACATTAACAGGACATTAACCAACATTAACAGGACATTAACCAACATTAACAGGACATTAACCAACATTAACAAGACATTAACCAACATTAACAAGACATGAACAGGACATTAACCAACATTAACAGGACATTAACCAACATTAACAAGACATGAACAGGACATTAACCAACATTAACAGGACATTAACCAACATTAACAGGACATTAACCAACATTAACAGGACATTAACCAACATTAACAGGACATTAACCAACATTAACAAGACATTAACCATCATTAACAGGACATTAACCAACATTAACAGGGACATTAACCAACATTAACAGGACATTAACCAACATTAACAAGACATTAACCAACATTAACAGGACATTAACCAACATTAACAGGACATTAACCAACATTAACAAGACATGAAACAACATTAACAGGACATTAACCAACATTAACAGGACATTAACCAACATTAACAGGACATTAACCAACATTAACAGGACATTAACCAACATTAACAGGACATTAACCAACATTAACAGGACATTAACATTAACCAACATTAACAAGACATTAACCAACATTAACAGGACATTAACCAACATTAACAGGACATTAACCAACATTAACAGGACATTAACCAACATTAACAACATTAACAACATTAACCAACATTAACCAACATTAACAGGAACAGGACATTAACCAACATTAACAGGACATTAACCAACATTAACAGGACATTAACCAACATTAACAGGACATTAACCAACATTAACAAGACATGAACAGGACATTAACCAACATTAACAGGACATTAACCAACATTAACAGGACATTAACCAACATTAACAAGACATTAACCAACATTAACAGGACATTAACCAACATTAACAGGACATTAACCAACATTAACAGGACATTAACCAACATGAACAGGACATTAACCAACATTAACAGGACATTAACCAACATTAACAGGACATTAACCAACATTAACAAGACATTAACCATCATTAACAAGACATTAACCAACATTAACAGGACATTAACCAACATTAACAAGACATTAACCAACATTAACAAGACATTAACCAACATTAACAGGACATTAACCAACATTAACAGGACATTAACCAACATTAACAGGACATTAACCAACATTAACAGGACATTAACCAACATTAACAAGACATTAACCATCATTAACAAGACATTAACCAACATTAACAGGACATTAACCAACATTAACAGGACATTAACCAACATTAACAGGACATTAACCAACATTAACAGGACATTAACCAACATTAACAGGACATTAACCAACATTAACAGGACATTGTAAGTCATTATTGGACATCCATTTTTTTTCTTACTGCAGGATTCTGAAACACCCAAACACACATTCTTTCTCATACAGTAACTCACAAATGAATTATGTTGAGCAGTATTAGTAGAACATGACTGCACAGTGCCAGCATTCAAAAACACAAGGCGTTAACCACAAGGTTCCCGGGTTTCAATCCCAAACGTTTATTTGTGTCAAAGACCTACTGCACCTGAACAGCCCTACTGAAATCTTCAAAAAAAACTCTGTGGCTGTCAAATGCATTTGCCACAAAATGTACCTGTAGATTAGTCTGCCTGCCAGGCACATAAAACTGAGCCCTAACCACCCTACGAAATGGCAAGCCAATGGGAGCGGAATGCTATCTTATTTGCATTATTTGCATCCAAGTCTAGCCACACACATTTTGCATAAGATATGGCAAAATGTGTGTGTGTTATGTGTGTGTGCGAGTGTGTGTGCATGTGACCCCCTAGTGACAATCCCATATAGAGCAGCCCTAACGTGTCCTTACTGCTAAATCAATAGCTGTCAGAGATCTGAGTTTCAGCCCTAAGCATCTGATCTTCTCATTTTTTGAAGTGCCAATCAAATAATGTTTTCTTACAAGGTGTGGTTAGGAATTAGGAAACGGAAAATACTGTGAATACACAAAATAATACATCTCTCCACTTTCTTTTGTCTGAGAAATATGTCTGACCTTTTCACGGGCCTGAAATCTACATGTAAATTATACAAATGAAATGTAAAATAAACAATGACAGGCCCACTTATTCTGGCTAGACTTGAATGCAAATAAGTAGCCCTAAATCACAGGAGGCTGCTGAGGGGATGAAGGCTCATCGTAAATGGCTGGATCGGTGGCCAATAGAATGGTATCAATCACATGGAAACCATGTGTTTGATGTGTTCCATGCCATTCCAGCCATTACTTTGAGCCCGTCCTCTCCAATGAAGGTTCCCCCGGCCACCTGTGCCCTTTATAAGTCATAACCTACTCCCCTATGATAAACCAGGACTGATAGCTGTGGTTCCAAGGTACGTCCCTCGCTATATGCCCAGAATATATCCAGGACGACAGTAAGGCTGCTGGTTTGCTACTGGCATTATATTTGAGTAATTTAGCAGACACTCTTATCCAATTAGGGTTAAGTGCCTTGCTTATTAAGGGCACATGGACATACTTTGGCTCAGGGATTAGAACCAGCAACCGTTTGGTTACTGGCCCAACGCTCTTAACCACTAGACTATTTACCTGAATCTTACCCAGGAATTTATAGTGTGCTCCTGTGAGATAAAATATTGTAAATAATGACTGATTACTGACTTCATGTCATGAATCAATCAATCAATCAATCAAATGTATTTATAAAGCCCTTCTTACATCGGCTGATGTCACAAAGTGCTGTACAGAAACCCAGCCTAAAACCCCAAACAGCAAGCAATGCAGATGTAGAAGCACGGTGGCAAGGAAAAACTCCCTAGAAAGGCCAGAACCTAGGAAGAAACCTAGAGAGGAACCAGGCTATGTGGGGTGGCCAGTCCTCTTCTGGCTGTGCCGGGTGGAGATTATAACAGAACATGGCCAAGATGTTCAAATGTTCATAGATGACCAGCAGGGTCAAATAATAATAATGACAGTGGTTGACGAGGGTGCAACAGGTCAGCACCTCAGTAACATTTTACTGCAGTGTGCTAAATCAGGCTCACACAGTATTTATTGGTCGTCTGAAACAAATCTAAGTATAAAACCCTCACACACAAGACGACACCTGTACCATGTCAGATATAGAGTTGAAATGTATTACATTTTGAGTTTGCATCCTAATATTACACTGTATATACATCACAGAAGACTGAAATGTAACAAAACAGTTTGACATAGAAACACCGGATTTTTGCCATTTAAAAACAAGGTGTGTTTATTAATTTATGAAATTATGTTATTAATATTTTTCATAATTTCATAAATTAATAAACATATATATATTTTTTCAACAAATTGTCCTTCTAGGTTTCGTAATCTGAGTAAATTACAGTAACACTAGGCACTGCAATGTTTCAAAACATGTTTATTATATTATAATAAAGACAAAACAATGAATAATTTCAATAGTATCTATTCCAAAACTCTGAAAATAGATTTGTTCCATGTCACCCTCCATCTCAGACTGTTCTGAGATCGTTTCTATAGTTAGAAACAGGCAAGATTGGCATTCCTGAAACATTATTTGGGAGAAATTTACTTGGCTCATCGTGCTCTAGCGACTCCTTGTGGCTGGCCGGGCGCCTGCAGGCTGACCTTGGTTGTCGGGTGAACAGTGTTTCCTCCGACACATTGGTTCGGCTGGATTCCGGGTTAAGCGGGCGGGTGTTAATTAAGAAGCGGGTCATGTTTTGGAGGACACATGACTCGACCTTCACCTCCCGAGCCCGTTGGAGAGTTGAGGCGATGAGACAAGATCGAAAGTGGGGAGAAGAAAACAAATTAATAATTGTGTGGTTTATTTTTATTATTATAATAAAACTATTAGACCATTCCTGGTGAACAAGCAAACCATTAGGCTACAGCAGAATTAATGGTATCAATGTTATGGTCTCTAATGGTCTTCAATGGTGTGACAGGTAGCCTAGTGGTTAGAGTGTTGGACTAGTAACCAAAAGGTTGCAAGATTGAATCCCCGAGCTGACAAAGTAAAAATCTGTCATTCTGCCCCTGAACAAGGAAGTTAACCCACTGTTCCTAGGCTGTCATTGAAAATAAGAATTTGTTCTTAACTGACTTGCCTAGTTAAATAAAGGTAAAAGTCCCAAACATATATTATATAGTGTTTTGCGATGGTATTGAATTATTTTAGTGTTGTCAAAACATTTTAATCCCTAGTTCATTTCTCCATCAGTGTTTTGGGTCTTTGGGAAAAGTCTTCATATGAGAATTGCACCATAAGGATAGCCCTCCCCAGAGGTCTTCATATGAGAATTGCACCATAGGGATAGCCCTCCACAGAGAAGTCTTCATATGAGAATTGCACCATAGGGATAGCCCTCCACAGAGAAGTCTTCATATGAGAATTGCACCGTAAGGATAGCCCTCCACAGAGAAGTCTTCATATGAGAATTGCACCATAAGGATAGCCCTCCACAGAGAGTTGCCACTTGAACTATTCAATGAGAGTTGGGTTGAAACATTAGGTTGATAAGAGAAGGACAAACTGCATTGCTTTCATGGAGGAATTGTGAGAATGACGACACAATTTGTTTTCATAAGCCAAATCTATTGGTTTTCTAACCAAAGTTGCAAAGTAAATGTTGTGATATATTTAATAATCAAGAGACCAGCAAAATGGATTAAAAAAAAGAGCGTGGTGGCAGTGGCAGCATCTAGTGGTCAAAACCAGGTACTTCCAAAATATTTTACGGTAAATAATGCAAGCGATTTCAAGGATTAATTTCACTGAACAGGGGATGAAAACAAATCTACAGATTCACAGGGATTACATTACATGGTATGGGGAAGCAATAATCCAGGAGAACATTGGATGAAAACAAATCTACAGATTCACAGGGATTACATTACATGGTATGGGGAAGCAATAATCCAGGAGAACATTGGATGAAAACAAATCTACAGATTCACAGGGATTACATTACATGGTATGGCGAAGCAATAATCCAAGCCGAAGCTTCATATTACTTGTCAAACATAAATAACTGATACTGTACGCTGGTTGTTGAGGAGGATTGCATGGGATGGGTGGCATTTGACAACAACACAAATATTCCTTCATGTTTTACTCATTGGAAGGAAGAAGTTTGGTCCAAATCAGATGTTGGTTACTATATTTATTGAATATTATCTGAATCCTATAAATTAAAATGGCCAGTTTAGGTGCTTAGCTTATCAATTAGCTTAATTTATCAGAGATCAAATCATATTCCAACATAATAATGTTTCAGGAATGCTAATCATATCTCTTACTAACTACCGAAACGGTTTCAGAACAATCTGAGATGATGGGTGTCGAAAATTGTCCTTCTTCCCACTAGGCACACACTGGCTGAATCAACGTTGTTTCCACATAATTTCAATTAAATTACATTGAACGTGGAATAGATGTTGAATTGACGTCTATGCTCGATGGGTTGTGCTTTTTGAGGTGGAACGACCCAATAACAAAAAGCATTTTGGATAACTTTTCATTCACGGTGCGCGTTTGGAACACAATGGAAAGGAATCACCCCAATAAAGGTTAATGGTTTAACTTCTGCTCTGAATTATCTTGTTATTTTGGTGAATGGTTACTGATTGTAAAGACGATTGTGCGGCACATTAATAAATGTCAAATTGCTGTGGAGAGACGCTGGATACAGCTGGACATTGCGCGTAATACCATAAAAGGCTACAATATAGCGTGTCATATCGCAGTTAAACTCTCCAACCTTGTACAGTAGGCTAGCATGTTATTTTACGTTGAAACAAACAACCCACGCAGGTAAAATAGCCTGCCAGTGCCTTTCAATGCACGGGACACATTAATTATCGCCCAAATTGCTTAAAATAGACTGCACGGCGATGATGTGTCGTAAACAGAGCTATCCCTGTTTCGTAAATACAATGAATCACTTTTACGACTTCAGTCTCTCCCCGCGCTTACCTTGTAGCCTTCCTGACAACGTAGGAATGAGCGAACTCCAAATGGTCATCAAGCCACGCTTCCATCCTTTCACTTTCTGGGGGATAGCAGCCCTCCATGCTCAAAACCCAAATCCCCCCAATTAATCAGATTACCATCAACACTCCGAAGATGGAAGCCAATAATATCAGTCACTGGTAAGCAGTGTGTGTGGTAGTAGTCTTCTGTTTTCAGGGAGCGCTTCCTACATTGTGAGCGCGTGTGGGTAGACTTCGGCAAGACTTGAATTGCCTTTGTGCAGCAACATCGCACCCCTCCTAGTCTCTCTCTCTAAATTCTAAATGAACTATATTTTCCATGCTATATTCTAGCATGGAAAAGCAATGCATTTTTTGTGTGGTCTGTTTGCGTATTTGACAGAAAAGTAGATATGGGCTTACCTCAAGGGTAATAAATGGCAATAATATTTTTTTGCATATCCAGCATGGCAGATATTTTTCACATTTGTGAGTTAAGTAATTCTTAGGTGCTCCAGAAGTCAGCTGAACATAATTTAGGCATAATTGTCATTCAAATAGATTCACATTTTCATGTTTGATTGTTCTCATGAATACATGGGACTATTTACTGCTCCTTCCATACACTCCAATGAACTTGACTTGCCTCAGATGGGGCACATGTGTGTGATTGGGTTTTGGTGAGTGCTGATACAAGGGAACATCAATCAATATCACCTACAAGGACGCATTTTACTTTGAGGGAATGCAGAGTGTGAATCGACCGCTGGTTATCTTCTAGTTTTTTTCGTATTCAAAGTTGCTGGGTCTGTAGTCATAAAGCTTCACAGCGTAGCACTGTTACTCTGAGACGCTTCATGGATACGGACCACCAAGTCACAATCCCTCAATCACTGAAACATACTCCATTAACCCCCTATTTGACAAATAGTAATGGACTATCCATTGCCTTGCCCCAGACACTCTAGATCCTGTGTGTCTGGTGGGACCCTGCTGATCCTGTGGTGTTATCTTACCCAACAGATGGTTTCTCTTTTCCCCCTGAGGACACAGGACCTGCCCTCAGGCATATGGGAGCTCCCTGGCTTCCTACTAGAGAATCTGGACAGTGCAGTACATTAAGCCTCTTAAGGCTTCTAGTCTATCAGCATGGATGCATATGCACCCACACCCACACACTAACCCTAACCCTAACCCGTACTCTTACTGTTACCCTAACCTTAATCCAAAAACCTAACCTGAACCCTAACCCGAAACCTTAGCTCCTGACCCTAACCCTAAAACTAACCCTAGCTCCTATCCCTAAACACTAATTCTAACCTTAACCCTAAACCCCCTAGAAATAGCATTTGACCTTGTGTGGTCTAACAAAATCTTCCCAGGTGGTGTCATTTTTGGTCGTTTACTCTTCATGTGCTGGTCCCCACAAGAATAGTTAAACACATCCACACACACACACACACACACACACACACACACACACACACACACACACACACACACACACACACACACACACACAGGGGTCAGCCCCAGGCTTTCTTCCAGATGTTCCCACAGTGGGTTTCAACCTGAGCTGGTCAAGACTGGACATGTCAGGTCTCAGTCTTTCTAGCAAACAGAGCACAAGCTTACATTGTTGTGGGTTGATGCTTTAAAGATGATTTACTCAGCTGGATGGACCATTAAAGCATACTTGAAAGCCTGGAGGCTGGTTGCAGTAGTGGCGGAAGTTTATATGAGTGTGTGTGCATGTACAGGTGTGTGTGTGCATGTATAGGTGTGTGTGTGTGTGTGTGTGCATGTATAGGTGTGTGTGGGAGTGTATAGGTGTGTGTGGGTGTATAGGTGTGTGTGTGCATGTACAGGTGTGTGTGTGTGTGCATGTATAGGTGTGTGTGTGGGCGTGCACACTTGTGTGTGTTCATTCTTGTGTGTGTATGTCCTCCACAGGGACGCTGTGTCCTTGTGTAATCACTCAGCAGACAAGGTTGTGTCACAACTGGCCGTGATTGGGAGTCCCATATGGCGGCGCACAATTGGCCCAGCGTCGTCCAGGTTTGGCCAGTGTTGGCCGTCATTGTAAATAAGAATGTGTTCTTAACTGACTTGCCTAGTTAAATAAAGGTTAAATAAACGAACATAAACAAGGAGAAGTTGGACTGTGCTGGCACAGCCTCTAAGTCAAACAACACAGCCTTCTCCACCATATAATTCCCTGCTCTAGCTTAAATAGCACTCACACTATTGTAAATGTGGCCTTCAGTTGTACTCTGAGAGATAACCGCACTGGGGTAAAACTTTCCACACGCAGTACATTCCCATCATGAAAGCCATGCTAACTGCAGTGCACCACACACACTGCTGTCAAGTCAAAACAATCCTACTTCTTAACCACGATGGGCAGTAGCATGGGTTAGCACAATCTAATGCATAAACAGTTTATACACCCCCTTTCTCTCTCTCTCTCTATCTCTCTCTGTCTGTCTGTCTGTCTGTCTGTCTGTCTGTCTGTCTGTCTGTCTGTCTGTCTGTCTGTCTGTCTGTCTGTCTGTCTGTCTGTCTGTCTGTCTGTCTCACTCTCACACTCACTCTCACACTCACTCTCACTCTCACACTCACTCTCACACTCACTCTTACACTCACACTCACACTCACACTCACTCTCACACTCACACTCACTCTCACTCTCACACTCACTCTCACACTCACACTCACACTCACACTCACTCTCACACTCACTCTCACACTCACACTCTCACACTCACTCTCACACTCACACTCACACTCACACTCACACTCACACTCACTCTCACACTCACACTCACAGTCACACTCACACTCACACTCACACTCACACTCACACTCACACTCACACTCACACTCACACTCACACTCACACTCACACTCACACTCACACTCACACTCACAGTCACACTCACACTCACACTCACACTCACAGTCACACTCACACTCACACTCACACTCACACTCACACTCACACTCACACTCACACTCACACTCACACTCACACTCACACTCACACTCACTCACTCACACTCACTCTCACACTCACACTCACACACTCACACTCACTCTCACACTCACACTCACTCTCACACTCACTCTTACAGTCACACTCACACTCACTCTCACACTCACTCTCACTCACTCACACTCACACTCACTCTCACACTCACACTCACACTCACTCTCACACTCACTCTCACACTCACTCTCACACTCACTCTCACACTCACTCTCACACTCACACTCACTCTCACTCTCACACTCACTCTCACACTCACTCTCACACTCACTCTCACACTCACACTCACTCTCACTCACACTCACACTCACACTCACTCTCACACTCACACTCACTCTTACACTCACACTCACTCTCACACTCACTCTCACACTCACTCTCACACTCACTCTCACACTCACACTCACTCTCACTCTCACACTCACTCTCACACTCACACTCACACTCACACTCACTCTTACACTCACACTCACTCTCACACTCACACTCACTCTCACACTCACTCTCACTCTCACACTCACACTCACTCTTACACTCACTCTCACACTCACTCTCACTCACTCTCACACTCACACTCACTCTCACACTCACACTCACTCTCACACTCACTCTCACACTCACACTCACTCTCACTCACTCTCACTCTCACACTCACACTCACTCTTACACTCACACTCACTCTCCACTCACTCTCACACTCACACTCACTCTCACACTCACTCTCACTCTCACACTCACACTCACTCTCACACTCACTCTTACACTCACACTCACTCTCACACTCACACTCACTCTCACACTCACTCTCACACTCACTCTCACACTCACTCTCACACTCACTCTCACACTCACTCTTACACTCACTCTCACTCTCACACTCACACTCACTCTCACACTCACTCTCACACTCACACTCACTCTCACTCTTACACTCACACTCACTCTCACACTCACTCTCACACTCACACTCACTCTCACTCTCACAAACATGTGTCTGAAACATCGAGGGGCTTTACTTTACGGCTGTGACATAGTCGGTAAAGAAGGCCTAGATTCTCTTGTTCTAAATGGCGCCTTAAATATACCTCAGTGTAAAAACACTGACACACTTTACTGTAAATATGTTTTTAAGTTGTCTTTATCATAATCAGACAAAATGTATTGTCTAGAAAATACTATTTAAGCAATAAGGCCAGAGGAGGTGTGGTATATGGCCAATATACCACAGCTATGGGCTGTTCTAACATTAAAGAAGTCTCGAGGTATTGCTCACCTGAAGTAGAGTACCTTATGCTGTAGATCACACTATCTATCAAGAGATTTCTCATTTATAATTCGTAGCCGTCTATTTGCCACCACAGTTGATGCTGGCACTTAAACCGCACTCAACCAACTCTATAAGGCCAGAAGCAAACAAGAAAATGTTCACCCAGAAGTGGCGCTCCTAGTGGCCGGGGACTTTAATACGGGAAACTTAAATCATTTATACCAAATTTTTACATGTGCAACCAGAGGGAAAAAAAACTCTAGACCACCTTTACTCCACACACAAAGATGCATACAAAGCTCCCCTCCATTTGGCAAATCTGACCATAATTCTTTCCTCCTTGTTCCTGCGTACAAGCAAAAACTAAAGCAGGAAGTACCCGTGACTCACTCAATATGGAAGTGGTCAGATGACGCGGATGCAACAGGACTGTTTTGCTAGCACTGACTGGAATATGTTCCGGGATTCATCCAATGGCATTGAGGAGTATACCACCTCAGTTATCGGCTTCATCAATAAGTGCATTGACGACGACGTCCTCACAGTGACCATACGTACATATCCCAACCAGAAGCCATGGGTTACAGGCAACATCCACATCGAGCTAAAGGCAAGACCTGCCGCTTTCGAGGAGCGGAACACTATTCCGAACGCTTATAAGAAATTCTGCTATGCCCTCAGATGAACCATCAAACAAGCAAAGTGTCAATGCAGGATTAAGATTGAATCCTACTACACCGGCTCTGACGCTCCTCAGATGCAGCAGGGCTTAAAAACTATCATGGACTACAAATCAAAACCCTAGACTTGAGCTTCCCAATGACCCGAGCCTTCCAGACGAGCTAATTTACTTTTATGATCGCTTCGAGGCAAGCAAGACGGAAGCATGCACGAGAGCACCAGCTGTTCTGGATGACTGTGTGATAACTCTCTCGGTAGCCGATGTGAGCAAGACCTTTAAACAGGTCAACATTCACAAAATGGATTACAAGGACATGTACTCAAAGCATGCGTGGACCAACTGGCAAGTGTCTTCACTGACATTTTCAACCTCTCCCTGAATGAGTCTGTAATACCAACATGTTTCAAGCAGACCACCATAGTCGCTGTGCCCAAGGAAGCGAAGGGAACCTGCCTAAATTATTACTGCCCCACAGCACTCACGTCGGTAGCCATGAAGACCTTTGAAAGGCTGGTCATGGCTCATATCAACAGCATCCTCCCGGATGCCCTAGACCCACTCCAATTAGCGTACTGCACCAACAGATCCACAGATGATGCAATCTCAATCGCACTCCACACTGCCCTTTCCCACCTGGACAAAAGGAACACCTATGTGAGAATGCTGTTCATTGACTACAGCTCAGCGTTCAACACCATAGTGCCTACGGAGCTCATCACTAAGCTAAGGACCCTGGGACTAAACCTCACTCTGTAACTGGATCCTGGGCTTCCTGACGAGCCGGGCCCAGGTGGTAAGGGCAAGCAACAACACATCTGCCAAGCTGATCTTCAACACTGGGGCCCCTCAGGTGTGTGTAATTAGTCCCCTCCTGTACTCCCTGTTCACCCACGACTGCGTGGCCAAACAACTCCAACACCATCATTAAGTTTGCTGATGACACAACAGTGGTAGGCCTGACAACAAAGAGACAGCCTATAGGGAGGAGGTCTGAGAACTGGCGGTGTGGTGCCAGGACAACAACCTCTCCCTCAATGTGAACAAGACAAATGAGCTGATCGTGGACTACAGGAAAAGGCGGGCCGAACAGGCCCCCATTAAAACATCAACGGGGCTGTAGTGGAGCGGGACGAGATTTTGAAGTTCCTTGGTGTCCACATCACCAATGAACTATAATTGTCCAAACACACCAAGACAGTTGTGAAGAGGGCATGACAAAACCTTTTCCCCCTCAGAAGACTGAAAAGATTTGGCATGGGTCCTCAGATCCTCAAACGTTTCTACAGCTGCACCATCGAGAGCATCCTGACGGGTTACATCACTGCCTGGTATGGCAACTGCTTGGCTTCCGACCACAAGGCACTACAGAGGGTAGTGCGTACGGCCAAGTATATCACTGGGGCCAAGCTTCCTGGAATCCAGGACCTATATAATAGGCGGTGTCAGAGGAAAGCCCATAAAATTGTCAGAGACTCCAGTCACCCAAGTCATAGACTGTTTTCTCTGCTAGCAAGCGGCACCGGATGGCTCATATCTTTCTCGCTCTCCATTTCTCTCTCCATTTCTCTCTCCATTCATTGGTGGACAAGTGATGATTTTCTGGCTGTATCTCTCTCTGTGTCTTACCCCCCTACCCCTCTCCGTCTGTCTCTCCATCCCTGTATCTCTCTCTGTGTCTTACCCCCACCCCTCTCCGTCTGTCTCTCCATCCCTGTATCTCTCTCTGTGTCTTACCCCCCACCCCTCTCCGTCTGTCTCTCCATCCCTGTATCTCTCTCTGTGTCTTTACCCCCAACCCTCTCCGTCTGTCTCTCCATCCCTGTATCTCTCTCTGTGTCTTTACCCCCCACCACTCTCCGTCTGTCTCTCCATCCCTGTATCTCTCTGTGTCTTACCCCCCACCCCTCTCTGTCTGTCTCTCCATCCCTGTATCTCTCTCTGTGTCTTACCCCCCACCACTCTTCGTCTGTCTCTCCATCCCTGTATCTCTCTCTGTGTCTTACCCCCCCCGCCCCTCTCTGTCTGTCTCTCCATCCCTGTATCTCTCTCTGTGTCTTACCCCCCCCTCAGTTTATGTGCAGACAGGCAAAGTAGTTATTTTATTTGACTTAACCTTTATTTAGAAGGGGTCTGGGATGTAATGGCTAGTCTATGCTGCCTCTCCATATTTGACAAAACACAGAACCATCTCTGTAGAACGTCAGCACATGGTCACTGGGAGTAAATGAAATTGGAAGAGAAAAAAATAGGTTTGCAGTCCAAGGGGAAGGCTTTGTCTAACAGAACAAAAATGACCTACTGCCTCTGTCTGCCTGTGTGAAGCAGTCGAGGGGCCTGGTCTGTTTCAATGTTCTTCCAGAACCCGGTACCCGCTGTTGTAAAACTGTCCTCTGTTCCATGGAACTGTGTTTTTACAGTGGAAGACGGGGGGGTCACTAAGTAGTTCCAAACAACAACAACAAAAAGTAATTTCCTGAGCCGCTGGAAGCACACTCACTCTGAAAGAGCACATTTCCATTTGCAGAGCAATATCAATCATGGTTCGCCTCAGTCTTTTTCTCTCCTTCTGAGCCATGACATTAAGGTGCGAGAGAAGTTTACCCTATTTTTTCCAAAGGTTTTGAACTGAGAAAGAGTTATTGCACGGTCATTCTAACGATCTTCTGACCTATTTGAAGAGTGTCTGCCTGCTTCCCTGCGTGCATGTGTATGTATGTGTGTGTTTACGTGTGGGTGGCTGAGTGGGTGGGTGGTTGTGAGTGCATGCAAGTGTGTGTGTGTGTGTGTGCCTGTGTGTGTCCTGCTTAGGAAAACAGACCAGGGAAAAAAACACGTTTTTCTTGACTGATTTTGTAAATGCTGCAACACCTCCTTAGAGGATAAATTATAAGTGGGAGCCACTCTGCAAGAATAATTTGAATACATTTGCATGGCCTTTCAGTGTCTCACACACACGCACGCACGCGCACACACACACACACACACACACACACACACACACACACACACACACACACACACACACACACACACACACACACACACACACACACACACACACCTCTTAGCTTAATGATGAGCATTTAGTGGAATATGCAGGTTCCAAGCAGAATAGCTCTGTGTAGTGTTCTGGATTTGTCAGTAGCCCTACACCTTCAGCTGTAGTAACATGTCATTCTTCTCCCATTGCAGTGTGTCACGGCGCTTCAGAATGACTCATGCGTACGGAAGAAACAGAATACATTACTAAAGTGAAATCATTGCTGGGGGAATTCACTTACTGCTATAAAGATGAGCATCACTTACTGCTATAAAGATGAGCATCACTTACTGCTATAAAGATGAGCATCACTTACTGCTATAAAGATGAGCATCACTTACTGCTATAAAGATGAGCATCACTTACTGCTATAAAGATGAGCATCATCCTCATTATAAACGCAATCTACAGCATCGTCAACCCACTAGACACACACTGGTTGAATAAAAGTTGTCTCCACGTCGTTTCAATGAAATGACGTTGAACCAATGTGGAATAAACATTGAATTGACGTCTGGGCCCAGTGGAAAGACTTTTCCAACAAGAAACTGAAAATTAAACTTGGGAAAAAAATGGGAACAAGATCACGATCTGACACCTAGGTATTGAATAGCAGTATATTGCCAATGTTCCCTGTTCCCAGACTAAAAAAGCAGAAAAGTGATGAAAAAAAAGAATCCAGACCAAACAGAATTGATGTTACCTTGCATACCCCTAATGTGAAACGTTTTTAGTGTGGCTACAAATATGGGGTTTAAAAAACCTATTTAATTATATCAGGTTGAAAGGATATCATGTTACTCTTCAGTGAAAAGATTTTAGTGACTGGCCTTCTATGTGTCACTGAACTGGATTTATTACCACCAACCCCGGACTGTCTTGTCTCATGCACACCTGGTTCCCATTCCCCCTGATTAGTATGTTATATATGTGCCCTCTGTTCCTCATTGTCCTTGTAGGTTATTGTTACCATGTCTGTTGGTCTTGTGAGCACCTGTTCTGTTGTATCGACTTCCATGCTACGTGTTATTGTGCACTTTTTAAAATTATTATTATTATTTTTTTTTTAAATGTTACCCCCTTTTTCTCCCCAATTTTGTGGTATTCAATTGTTTAGTAGCTACTATCTTGTCTCATCGCTACAACTCCCGTACGGGCTCGGGAGAGACGAAGGTTGAAAGTCATGCGTCCTCCGATACACAACCCAACCAAGCCGCACTGCTTCTTAACACTGCGCGCATCCAACCCGGAAGCCAGCCGCACCAATGTGTTGGAGGAAACACTGTGCACCTGGCAACCCTGGTTAGCGCGCACTGCGCCCGGCCCGCCACAGGAGTCGCTGGTGCGCGATGAGACAAGGATAACCCTACCGGCCAAACCCTCCCTAACCCGGACGACGCTGGGCCAATTGTGCACTTTCTTTACGGGTCTCGTTCCGTGTATTATTTGGAGGTTTACACCTCGCTCTTTTGATTGGCTGGAGTAAATAAAACCCTCTGTTACGTATTCCTGCGCTCGTCACCTTTCAATATACAACGTGACAATATCTTGAGAACATGGCAACGATGTGCATGTTACAATTGTGACGGGCTTGCCTCAGGGAATTCTATTATGCCTGTACAGCACATTCTATTTTCATTACATCACATGTGTATTTCTACATAAATGATGTGTCTTTCTATGGATTCCCTTCCCCCCAAAATACAGTATGTGCTCTAACAATGGGCTTTTCCCTATTATCTGTATCATAGAGGAATTTGGCTTTGAAATAGACTATGCATCCGTTTCAAAATGAAAGATGCTTGTCAGACCTTCCAATTACAATGCTGATTTATGACAGTTTCCTTCATTATAACTCAATAAAGATAGACCTGAACTCATAATGGACTTACACATCTGGAAATTATCTGCGGCTGTTAGTATGGTAATAATTCCACATATCTACAGCATTATACTGTAATCAGGCATCATACTGTAACACTGCCTCATATTCTGCATCATACTGTAACACTGCATCATGTACTGCACCATACTGTAATACTGCATCATATACTCTATCATACTGTAATACTGCATCATATGTTGCATCATGTACTGCATTATACTGTAGTACTGCATTATATACAGCATCATACTGTAATACTGCAACATATTCTGCATCATACTGTAATACTGAATCACATACTGCATCATATTGTAACACTGCATCATATACGGCATCATACTGTAATACTGCATAATATACTATATCATACTGTAATACTGCATTATATACTGCATCATACTGTAATACTGCATCATATTCTGCATCATACTTAAAACTGAATCATATACTGCATCATATTGTAATGTGACATCAAATACTGCATCATATACTGCATCATACTGTAATACTGCATCATATACGGCATCATACTGTAATAAATAAATAAATATTTTTTATTTATTTATTTGTCACATACACATGGTTAGCAGATGTTAATGCGAGTGTAGCGAAATGCTTGTGCTTCTAGTTCCGACAATGCAGTAATAACCAACAAGTAATCTAACTAACAATTCCAAAACTACTGTCTTATACACAGTGTAAGGGGATAAAGAATATGTACATAAAGATATATGAATGAGTGATGGTACAGAGCAGCATAGGCAAGATACAGTAGATGGTATCGAGTACAGTATATACATATGAGATGAGTATGTAAACAAAGTGGCATAGTTAAAGTGGCTAGTGATACATGTATTACATAAGGATGCAGTAGATGATATAGAGTACAGTCTTTACTTATGCATATGAGATGAATAATGTAGGGTATGTAACATTATATTAGGTAGCATTGTTTAAAGTGGCTAGTGATATATTTTACATCATTTCCCATCAATTCCCGTTATTAAAGTGGCTGGAGTTGAGTCAGTGTCAGTGTCAGTGTGTTGGCAGCAGCCACTCAATGTTAGTGGTGGCTGTTTAACAGTCTGATGGCCTTGAGATAGAAGCTGTTTTTCAGTCTCTCGGTCCCAGCTTTGATGCACCTCTACTGACCTCGCCTTCTGGATGATAGCGGAGTGAACAGGCAGTGGCTCGGGTGGTTGTTGTCCTTGATGATCTTTATGGCCTTTCTGTAACATTGGGTGGTGTAGGTGTCCTGGAGGGCAGGTAGTTTGCCCCCGGTGATGCGTTGTGCAGACCTCACTACCCTCTGGAGAGCCTTACGGTTGTGGGCGGAGCAGTTGCCGTACCAGGCGGTGATGCAGCCCGCCAGGATGCTCTCGATTGTGCATCTGTAGAAGTTTGTGAGTGCTTTTGGTGACAAGCCAAATTTCTTCAGGCTCCTGAGGTTGAAGAGGCGCTGCTGCGCCTTCTTCACGATGCTGTCTGTGTGGGTGGACCAATTCAGTTTGTCTGTGATGTGTATGCCGAGGAACTTAAAACTTGCTACCCTCTCCACTACTGTTCCATCGATGTGGATAGGGGGGTGTTCCCTCTGCTGTTTCCTGAAGTCCACAATCATCTCCTTAGTTTTGTTGACGTTGAGTGTGAGGTTATTTTTCTGACACCACACTCCGAGGGCCCTCACCACCTCCCTGTAGGCCGTCTCGTCTCGCAGTACATAATGCATCATGTACTGCACAATACTGTAATACTGCATCATATACTCTATCATACTGTTATACTGCATCCTATTGTAATACTGCATCATATGCTGCATCATGTACTGCATTATACTGTAATACTGTATAATATACTCTATCATACTGTAATACTGCATCATACGCTGCATCATACTGTAACACTGCATCATGTACTGCACCATACTGTAATACTGCATCATATACTCTATCATACTGTAATACTGCATCATATGCTGCATCATGTACTGCATTATACTGTAATACTGTATAATATACTCTATCATACTGTAATACTGCATCATCTACTGCATCATACTGTAACACTGCATCATGTACTGCACCATACTGTAATACTGTATCATATACTCTATCATACTGTAATACTGCATCATACTGTAACACTGTATCATGTACTGCACCATACTGTAATACTGTATCATATACTCTATCATACTGTAATACTGCATCGTATTGTATCATATACTCTATCATACTGTAATACTGCATCATACTGTAATACTGCATCACATGCTGCATCATGTACTGCATCATACTGTAATACTATATCATATACTCTATCATACTGTAATACTGTATCATATACTCTATCATATGTAATACTGCATCATACTGTAATACATGTATCATATACTCTATCATACTGTAATGTATTATCATTTACCTCAGTCTGAAATATGCATTTTGCTAGACAATCCCCATGAGAATAAATCACGTTTTCCCTTCTCTTGCCTTGATAGGAATGTTCCCTAGTTAATACAATCTAAAGTTGTTTATGGTGACATCTGTCAACATAATGAATGGATTTGTGAAAAAGAAGTGACCCCTAGAGTCCCATTAGTTGTCTGTGTGGCCTTGGTTCTGTTGAGTAGGGATGGGCTGTTGGAGTTCACAGACAGCCATAGACGTACAGGCCAGGCAAATCCTGTTTGAGCTTTAACATTTTAACAGGCGCCATCTTGGCTCCATCATGTTCCAAGACAGACTGCAAATTAGAATGTCATTGTCATGGAGTGAATGCCGAAATGGAGGATAGTTTCCAGAGTGTTAGGCTGTACCTATGGCTCTTGGGGGCAATAGACTGATGAATGATTAATCAAATGGCCACCTGGACTATTTACATTGACACCCGCCCCCCCATTTGTTTGTACACTGCTGCTACTGTCAGTTTATTATCTATACATAGTCACTTTACCCCTACCTACATGAACAAATGACCTTGACTAACCTGTACACCTGCACAGTGACTCGGTACCGGTACTCCCTGTATATAGCCTGGTTATTGTTATTTTATTGTGTTACTTTGTATAATATTTTAAATTTCATTTGGGTCAGCAGGTAGCCTAGTGGTTAGAGTGTAGGGGCGGCAGGTAGCCTAGTGGTTAGAGTGTAGGGGAGGCAGGTAGCCTAGTGGTTAGAGTGTAGGGGAGGCAGGTAGCCTAGTGGTTAGAGTGTAGGGGCGGCAGGTAGCCTAGTGGTTAGAGTGTAGGGGAGGCAGGTAGCCTAGTGGTTAGAGTGTAGGGGAGGCAGGTAGCCTAGTGGTTAGAGTGTAGAGGAGGCAGGTAGCCTAGTGGTTAGAGTGTAGGGGAGGCAGGTAGCCTAGTGGTTAGAGTGTAGGGGAGGCAGGTAGCCTAGTGGTTAGAGTGTAGGGGAGGCAGGTAGCCTAGTGGTTAGAGTGTAGGGGAGGCAGGTAGCCTAGTGGTTAGAGCGTTGGGGCGGCAGGTAGCCTAGTGGTTAGAGTGTAGGGGAGGCAGGTAGACTAGTGGTTAGAGTGTAGGGGAGGCAGGTAGCCTAGTGGTTAGAGTGTAGGGGAGGCAGGTAGCCTAGTGGTTAGAGTGTAGGGGAGGCAGGTAGCCTAGTGGTTAGAGTGTAGGGGAGGCAGGTAGCCTAGTGGTTAGAGTGTAGGGGAGGCAGGTAGCCTAGTGGTTAGAGCGTTGGGGCGGCAGGTAGCCTAGTGGTTAGAGTGTAGGGAGGCAGGTAGCCTAGTGGTTAGAGCGTTGGGGCGGCAGGTAGCCTAGTGGTTAGAGTGTAGGGGAGGCAGGTAGCCTAGTGGTTAGAGTGTAGGGGAGGCAGGTAGCCTAGTGGTTAGAGCGTTGGGGCGGCAGGTAGCCTAGTGGTTAGAGTGTAGGGAGGCAGGTAGCCTAGTGGTTAGAGTGTAGGGGAGGCAGGTAGCCTAGTGGTTAGAGTGTAGGGGAGGCAGGTAGCCTAGTGGTTAGAGTGTAGGGGAGGCAGGTAGCCTAGTGGTTAGAGCGTTGGGGCGGCAGGTAGCCTAGTGGTTAGAGCGTTGGGGCGGCAGGTAGCCTAGTGGTTAGAGTGTAGGGGAGGCAGGTAGCCTAGTGGTTAGAGTGTAGGGGAGGCAGGTAGCCTAGTGGTTAGAGTGTAGGGGAGGCAGGTAGCCTAGTGGTTAGAGTGTAGGGAGGCAGGTAGCCTAGTGGTTAGAGTGTAGGGGCGGCAGGTAGCCTAGTGGTTAGAGTGTAGGGGCGGCAGGTAGCCTAGTGGTTAGAGTGTAGGGGAGGCAGGTAGCCTAGTGGTTAGAGTGTAGGGGAGGCAGGTAGCCTAGTGGTTAGAGTGTAGGGGGAGGCAGGTAGCCTAGTGGTTAGAGTGTAGGGAGGCAGGTAGCCTAGTGGTTAGAGTGTAGGGGAGGCAGGTAGCCTAGTGGTTAGAGTGTAGGGAGGCAGGTAGCCTAGTGGTTAGAGTGTAGGGATGGCAGGTAGCCTAGTGGTTAGAGCGTTGGGGCGGCAGGTAGCCTAGTGGTTAGAGTGTAGGGGCGGCAGGTAGCCTAGTGGTTAGAGTGTAGGGGCGGCAGGTAGCCTAGTGGTTAGAGTGTAGGGGCGGCAGGTAGCCTAGTGGTTAGGTTAGGGGAGGCAGGTAGCCTAGTGGTTAGAGGCAGGTAGCCTAGTGGTTAGAGTGTAGGGGAGGCAGGTAGCCTAGTGGTTAGAGTGTAGGGGAGGCAGGTAGCCTAGTGGTTAGAGTGTAGGGGAGGCGGTAGCATAGTGGTTAGAGTGTAGGGGAGGCAGGTAGCCTAGTGGTTAGAGTGTAGGGGCGGCAGGTAGCCTAGTGGTTAGAGTGTAGGGGAGGCAGGTAGCCTAGTGGTTAGAGTGTAGGGGAGGCAGGTAGCCTACTGGTTAGAGCGTTGGGCCAGTAACCAAATGGTTGCTATATCGAATCCCCGAGCTGACAAGGTAAAAATCTGTCGTTCTGCCCCTGAACAAGGCAGTTTAACTCACTGTTCCTAGGCCGTCATTGTAAATGAAAATTTGTTCTTAACTGACTTGCCTAGTTAAATATGAAAAAAAATAAAAAATAAATTCTTAACTCTTTATTGAACTGCATTGCTGGTTGTAAGTAAGCATTTCACGGTAAGATCTCCACCTGTTGTATTCGGCGCATGTGACTAATAAAGTTAGATTTGATTTGATTTTGGTCTTAGTGTGAAAGTCATGGAAAGTCATCTCTGTTCTTGATTAGTGAATGTGTTGGTTGATTGAATACATCATCTCATAATCACTCACACACAGTTAATCAGCTCCACAAGAGCTACTCATTAGACACACACACACACACACACACACACACACACACACACATACCACAGGAGGTTGATGGCACCTTAATTTGGGAGGACGGGCTCGTGGTAATGGCGGGAGCAGAATAGGTGGAATGGTATCAAATACATCAAACACGTGGTTTCCATGGTTTCTATGTGTTTGATGCCGTTCCATTCGCTCCGTTCCAGACATTATTATGAGTCGTCCTCCTCTCAGCAACCTCCGCTGATACACACACACACACACACACACACACACACACACACACACACACACACACACACACAAATGTTTTCAAACTCCCTTTTCAGGCATAAAGACTGTTATGGTCCTGATTATGCTTCCCTTATCCACCAAAGACTGAACTGACCTCAAAATGAGAGGATGCGTTGTTCTACATCTCTCTATTTATTGAGTGTGAGTGTGTGCCCTTGTATGTTCATGTGAGTGAGTGCCCTTGTACGTGCATGTGAGTGCATGCCCTTGTACGTGCATGTGAGTGCGTGCCCTTGTACGTGCATGTGAGTGCATTCAAGTGTGAGTGTGTGCATGTTTGAGGACAAGTTGCTTGGTGAAAAGTAGTGGAAACTGTGCATGGCTCAGGGTCATTACACACAGCACCACACTATTTAGTACTTTTTCTGCTAGGCAAGTCAGTTAAGAACAAATTCTTGTTTACAATGACGGCCTACCAAAAGACAAAAGTCCTCCTGCGGGGACGGAGGCTGGGATTAAAAATAAAATAAAAATATAGGACAAAACACACATCACGACAAGAGAGACACCACAACACTACATAACGAGAGACCTAAGACAATAACATAGCAAGGCAGCAACAAATGACAACACAGCGTGGTAGCAACACAACATGTCAACAACATGGCAGCAACACAACATGTCAACAACATGGCAGCAACACAACATGACAACAACATGGCAGCAACACAACATGACAACAACATGGCAGCAACACAACATGACAACAACATGGCAGCAACACAACATGTCAACAACATGGCAGCAACACAACATGACAACAACATGGCAGCAACACAACATGACAACAACATGGCAGCAACACAACATGTCAACAACATGGTAGCAACACAACATGACAACAACATGGCAGCAACAAATGACAACACAGCGTGATAGCAACACAACATGACAACAACATGGTAGCAACACAACATGGCAACAACATGGTAGCAACACAACATGACAACAACATGGTAGCAACACAACATGACAACAACATGGTAGCAACACAACATGACAACAACATGGTAGCAACACAACATGACAACAACATGGTAGCAACACAACATGACAACAACATGGTAGCAACACAACATGGCAACAACATGGTAGCAAGACAACATGACAACAACATGGTAGCAAGACAACATGACAACAACATGGTAGCAACACAACATGACAACAACATGGTAGCAACACAACATGACAACAACATGGTAGCAACACAACATGTCAACAACATGGTAGCAACACAACATGACAACAACATGGTAGCAACACAACATGTCAACAACATGGCAGCAACACAACATGTCAACAACATGGTAGCAACACAACATGTCAACAACATGGAAGCAACACAACATGACAACAACATGGCAGCAACACAACATGTCAACAACATGGTAGCATCACAACATGGAAGCAACACAACATGACAACAACATGGTAGCAACACAACATGACAACAACATGGCAGCAACACAACATGACAACAACATGGCAGCAACACAACATGACAACAACATGGCAGCAACACAACATGGCAGTAGCACAACATGGTAGCAGCACAAAATATGGCACAAACATTATTGGGCCCAGACAACAGCACAAAGGCAAGAAAGTAGAGACAACAATACATCATGCAAAGCAGCCACAACTGTCAATAAGAGTGTCCATGATTGAGTCTTTGAATGAAGAGATTGAGATAAAACTGTCCAGTTTGAGTGTTTGTTGCAGCTCGTTCCAGTCACTAGTTGCAGCGAACTGAAAAGAGGAGCGACCCAGGTATGTGTGTGCTTTGGGGCCCTTTATCAGAATGTAACTGGCAGAACGGGTGTTGTATGTGGAGGATGAGGGCTGCAGTAGATGTCTCAGATAGGGGGGAGTGAGGCCTAAGAGGGTTTTATAAATCAGCATCAACCAGAGGGTCTTGCGGTGGGTATACAGAGATGACCAGTTTACAGAGGAGTATAGAGTGCAGTGATCTACAAGGAGCATTGGTGGCAAATCTGATGGCCGAGTGGCAAAGAACATCTAGCTGCTCGAGAGCACCCTTACCTGCCGATCTATATATTACGTCTACGTAATCTAGCATGGGTAGGATGGTCATCTGAATCAGGGTTAGGCAGCTGGGGTGAAAGAGGAGCCATTACTATAGATTACGACAGTGCATTGCTCACCAGAAAGGCAACCTCTGTCAACAGACTTCGTTGAGACTATATGGTAGTTACCTTGCACCCAGATTCTCTTATCTGCAAATCAATCCAGCCTCTGTCCACAGACTTCGTTGAGACTATATGGTAGCTACCTTACACCCACATCCTTTTATAATGCACTACTTTTGGCCAGTCACATACTAAACAAAGACAAACCGCTCTTTGGGCTAACGTAATAGAGCCGCACCGTTTGTCTTTCTATGAGGCTCTGGACAAAAGTAGCGCACTATATTGTAGGGAAAGGGGTGTCATTTGAGATTTACCCAAGGCTAGATCAACAGGTTCATTAGGCATAATCCTTTCCTGATCTCTCAGAGGTATATTTATCTCAAGGCTTTGTTCCAGTCACATGTTGTTGTTGTGTTAATAAACAATGAGTTAGCATTCAGAGAAGCTGGGTTGTGTTCATTTGGCACCAAACAGAAGAAAGCGGATTGAAACAAGGAGGGACTATCTGGACTTGCCCAATTAGAAAAGCTTTCGAAACATTTTGTGACAGTGTGCACTAATGAATACAACCCAGGTCTCACTCTCTTTTAAATCAAGCAATCTGAGGCAGCAGTTCTGTGTATACCATCCATGTCATGGTGCTGTGTGTGCAAAGATTATGTCCCATGCGCATCCCCATCTTGAAAGGTGTTTGCAAACCTGGGGAAATGATTGTACACCAAAGTCCCATGGTAAACACACAGAGTGAGGGATGGTGTCATTGCTTATAGACATAATTTATATACTGAACAAAAATATAAACGCAACATGCAACATTTTCAACAATTTAACTGAGTTACAGTTAATATAAGGAAATCAGTACATTGAAATAAATTCATTAGACCCCAATCTATGGATTTCACATGACTGGGCAGGTGCACAGCCATGGGTGGGATTGAGAGGGCATACGGTTGCAGAGATGGGTGGGATTGAGAGGGCATACAGTTGCAGAGATGGGTGGGATTGAGAGGGCATACGGTTGCAGAGATGGGTGGGATTGAGAGGGCATACGGTTGCAGAGATGGGTGGGATTGAGAGGGCATACAGTTGCAGAGATGGGTGGGATTGAGAGGGCATACGGTTGCAGAGATGGGTGGGATTGAGAGGGCATACGGTTGCAGAGATGGGTGGGATTGAGAGGGCATACAGTTGCAGAGATGGGTGGGATTGAGAGGGCATACGGTTGCAGAGATGAGACAACGTCTTAATTACAGAAGGTCAAATTAAAACAACAAAAAATACAAAATAAATAACTCCATTCATAATAGGCCTATCATATCACATTAAAATACTATACCCACTGGGTTAAAACTAGTTGAATCAACGTAGTTTCCACGTCATTTCAACTCAAAACATTAACTCATCATTTCGTATTTTTTCACCTGACTTTGAACCTAAATCTAATGACATGGTGACATTTTCTGTTGATTTTTAGTTGAATTAAAGTTAGCTGACAACTCAGCCAAATGTAAATCTAAACTAGACGTTGAAATGACATCTATGCCCAGTGGGAAGGTACTGCAAATATTTATATCACGTTTACAAAACAGTGCTCTATCTTTAAGGGAAGCTTACTGTATATCCGAAATTCAAATTAAATATTCCTTACATCTCTCATTTATCTTGAAAATTGTTTCCATTGATATTGTCCGTTTCAGAATCTAAGATGTGAAAAAAAGCGAAAATACATTAGACACTAAATTGTCTTTTAATTATCCATATGTTGTAATGCCGAGGCTCCTTATAAAAAAAATTCCAGGCCCCAGAATCTGGATTAGAAATTTTGGGAGGATCAATAGTTGCTAGGCAACGGGGAGATAGGTGTGGGTTTGGGGAGTCTTTCCTCTCTCATTGCTGGTTCAGAAAGAGCCTCTTCGAAGCGTATCAGCAACTTGATGATTCATTTGTCATCGTTGTCTATTTCTCACAGGGTGCGTTTAGACAGGCAGTCCAATCCCAATTTTTTTCTTCCAGTAATTGGTCTTTTGACCAATCACATCGGATCTTTTCACATCAGATCTTTTTCAGAGCTGATCTGATTGGTCAAAAGAACAATTAGTGAGAGAAAAAAAATATCAGAATTGGGCTTCCTGTCTAAACACAGCCATAAAGGCACCGTGCCGCAGACGGAGAACGACGGGTATATCTGCAAGTAATTCCCGACCTTCAGGGGGAAACAAACAGGGATTGGATGATGAGTTTATAGGAAAGACCCTATGAACACTGGGAAGACTAGACCTACTACGGTATGGCCATGAGCCTTCTTAAAGGATGTTAAAGGAAAAGACAGACCAACATGAACGTCTGCTTTAGCCAACTCAGTGGGTGGCCATCCTATCGCCTCTAACCACAGAACATCAGCCCTTGTTTTCTGGAAACTTCCCAACAATCATACAGTACATGTTAAATCGATCACCGTCTTTCATAGACACTCTGCAGGTGATCTACAGCACACGGCCAATGTTCATCCTGGTCTACCTTGTCCTTAACACGTGAGGCCCTACACTAGGGTGAAAGTTACTCTCTAGTCCAGGGATGGGCTACCCTAAGTAGGCCAGCGGGTCATAAAAAAACATACAAAATAGGAACTCAGTTGGAGTCTCAACTTACTTTTGAGAGGAGAATAGTTACTCTACAGACTGCCAGTCGGAAGAAACAGACTCCAGATTAAACAAACTATGTCATTAGACATATAGATGGGATGGCAAATAGTTGCAGAATGCTGTGGTAGCCATGCTGGTTAAGTGTGCCTTGAATTCTAAATAAATCATAGACAGTGTCACCAGCAAAGCACCTCCACACCATCACACCTCCTCCTCCATGCTTCCCGGTGGGAACCGCACATGCGGATATCATTCGTTCACCTACTCTGCGTCTCACAAAGACACTGCGGTTGGAGCAAAAAATCTCAAATTTGGACTCATCAGACCAAAGTACACATTTCCACCAGTCTAATGTCCATTGCTCGTGTTTCTTGGCCAAAGCAAGTCTCTTATTCTCATTGGTGTCCTTTAGCAGTGGTTTCTTTGCAGCAATTTGACCATAAAGGCCTGATTCATGCAGTGTCCTCTGAACAGTTGATGTTGAGATGTGTCTTTTACTGGAACTCTGTGAAGCATTTATTTCAGCTGCAATCTGAGGTGCAGTTAACTCTATTGAACTTATCCTCTGCAGCAGAGGTAACTCTGGGTCTTCCTTTCCTGTGGCGGTCCTCATGAGAGCTAGTTTCATCATAGCGCTTGATGGTTTTTGTGACTGCGCTTGAAGAAACTTTCAAAGTTCTAGAAATGTTCCTGATTGACTGACCTTCAAGTCTTAAATGAATGATGGACTGTCATTTCTCTTTGCTTATTTGAGCTGTTCTTGCCATAATATGGACTTGGTCTTTTACCAAGTAAGGTTATCTTCTGCATAACCCCCCTACCTTGTCACAACTCAATTGATTGGCTCAAACGAATTAAGAAGGAAAGAAATTTCACAAATGAACTTTTAACAAGGCACACCTGATAATTGAAATGCATTCCAGGTGACGACCTCATGAAGCTGGTTGAGACAATGCCAAGAGTGTGCAAGGCTGTCATCAAGGCAAAGGGTGGCTACTCTGAAGAATCTCAAATATAAAATATATTTTCATTTTTTAACACTTTTTTGGTCAGTGATTTATTTAGAATTCAAGGCACACTTAACCAGCATGGCTACCACAGCATTCTGCAACTATTTGCCATCCCATCTGGTTTGCACTTAGTGGGACACTCATTTGTTTTCCAACAGGACAATGACCCAACACACCTCCAGGCTGTGTAAGGACTATTTGATCAAGAAGGAGAGTGATGGAGTGCTGCGTCAGATGAGTTGGACTGCAGAGTGAAGGAAAAGCAGCCAACAAGTGCTCAGAATGTGGGAACTCTTCCAAGACTGTTGGAAATGCATTCCAGGTGAAGCTGGTTGAGAGAATGCCAAGAGTGTGCAAAGCTGTCATCAAGGCAAAGGGTGGCTACTTTGAGGAATCATCAAATATAAAATATATTTTCATTTTTTTTCACACTTATTTGGTTACTACATGATTCCATATGTGTTATTTCATAGTTTTGACATCTTCACTATTATTCTTCAAAGTATAAATAAAGAGAAATAAAGAGAAGCTCTTGAATGAGTAGGTGTGTCCAAACGTTTGACTGGTATGGTTGTAGTTATAATAATCCAGTGTATGTTCCAATCCTCCAGTCCCCTCTACCTAGGTGCTGCCAGACTGCACTATTATCTGGTAATGAGTGTTGAAACAGACTGATATAGCCTGATAACTCCTTGCAGGTGGTTCTGGACTTCAGTTGGTAAAGCCAGTAGCTCTGATGAGGCAGCTTTGACAGAGCAGTCGAGCAGTAATCAGTGACCTAATGCCGGTGTGTTTTTACTGAGTCACTAGGGAGAGTTTCATGCACAACAACAAGAGAAACAGCCACATTTGATGACAGAAAGAAAGATATAATATTTATATTCTAACCAAGTGGTGTACATTCATTCTATCAAACAATGCAGCATTATTGTGTGTGTAAACTGCACCTCTTTAACTTCCTGTAAATCACCCAGCACCCTCATTCCTCCACACCTCGTGTCTCCCCTCCATTCATTCCAACAAAAGGAGCTCTGGTGCTCTGGGGGCTGGCAGTGGTGGTTGATGGATGTGTGGCATTAGGTGTCAGGCTGGGTGTTCGATATGAGCAAGGTGCTGGGCATCCATCAGCCCCCAGGGAGGTCTGTCTGGGTATAGACGGGCAGCCAGATGCCCAGGGAGGTCTGTCTGGAAATAGACTGGCAGCCATATGCCCAGGGAGGTCTGTCTGGGAATAGACTGGCAGCCATATGCCCAGGGAGGTCTGTCTGGGAATAGACTGGCAGCCATGCCCAGGGAGGTCTGTCTGGGTAGCTGGCAGCCATATGCCCAGGGAGGTCTGTCTGGGTAGACTGGCAGCCAGATGCCCAGGGAGGTCTGTCTGGGTATAGACTGGCAGCCAGATGCCCAGGGAGGTCTGTCTGGGTATAGACTGGCAGCCATATGCCCAGGGAGGTCTGTCTGGGTATAGACTGGCAGCCAGATGCCCAGGGAGGTCTGTCTGGGTATAGACGGGGAAATTGCAGGGGGCGAGATATATATATATATATATACATACATATATATATATATGAGAGAGAGAGAGGACTAAGCCACCACAGCTGTCCTCCTATCCACAGATCAGGGGCACCAGCATCCCTCTGAGTGGTTCGGTTCAATTCCCTCTAATAGATATTAATGGTGTTGCCACAGGGTAAATGAACCCAGGGTAAATGTTTGGTTGGATCTAAAGAGAGGCATGTAAACATAGTTTAGTTAAAATTGTTTGGGACTTTAGGGATTTGTCCACTCAATGTCAATTAAATACAGTGACCTATATGCTATTAGCAGCAATATAAATGTGACCTCTAAGGTTTAAATCAAATAATAACTCTCTGTTTCCATGAGTAATATTTTACTTGGCTTCAATTGAGGTTGAAATCAAATATCACTTTAGGAAACTGTCATTGGCCTGAACATATTTGACCCCCTCCCCTGTCAGTGGTCATGACCTCTAGTAGACCAAAGCCAGACACAGATGACCCATCTTCCCAGTACAGATCAGGAGATGAAATGAAGCCTGTGACTCAGGAGACAGTGCTGGAGATCATGTCCATATTTAGGTATCAAATATGACATCTTCCTCCTACAGTCTTTTTGTTTACTCTCACCCACTCAGAGAATTCAATTTCTATCCCCACATAAACCCGGAGCCGTGCGAAAGCAAGACACTCAACCTCGCGAGCGGAAACACATCCTAGATTTAATTTTAGCCCAACAAGGCAAGCGTCAGTGACACTGTCATGCTATCGTAGCTCAGACTAGGCCCCATACATTACATGGTCTGGTCAGTGTAATTGTTGGAGCTATACTGTAGTAGCACACGATCCTGTTACCCATGAGTCAAATTGGAAGTCGTTTTTTATAACCTGAAAGGTTGGAGTCATATTTTTCATCTTTTCTGGGGCCTCTGTCAAACCTCCTCAGACCTTCGGTGTGAGGGTATCAACCTAAGAAGTTGAAGCCCTGCATTGACATGACAGAGTACTCTACCACATTTTGCCCCATTAAATCCTACCGTAGATACGGTATACAACCTCCTAAACTAAGCAGGAATGGCATTTTCCACATCTGTTCACTACATCCTCTTCTCTTATTCGGCCCCTTCATAACGACTCATCTTGTTTCTAGGTTATTTTTAGAGAGAAAACAGCACTTGGAATAACTTGCTCTGTCACCGCACTGCCCCCCCTGAGGGAATAGAAACGTTCTCTGTCACCGCACTGCCCCCGCCTGAGGGAATAGAAACTGGCTCTGTCATCGCACTGCCCCCTGAGGGAATAGAAACTGGCTCTGTCACCGCACTGCCCCCCTGAGGGAATAGAAACTGGCTCTGTCACCGCACTGCCCCCCCTGAGGGAATAGAAACTGGCTCTGTCACCGCACTGCCCCCCCTGAGGGAATAGAAACTGGCTCTGTCACTGCGCTGATACCTCCTGAGACAATATAACTTGCTCTGTCTAACACGGCTACTTCCTGATACAATATAACTTGGCTCTGTCAAACACTGATACTTCCTGATACAATATAACTTGGCTCTGTCTAACACTGCTACTTCCTGATACAATATAACATGGCTCTGTCAAACACTGATACTTCCTGATACAATATAACTTGGCTCTGTCAAACACTGCTACCTCCTGATACAATATAACTTGGCTCTGTCTAACACTGCTACCTCCTGATACAATATAACTTGGCTCTGTCAAACACTGATACCTCATGAGACAATATAACTTGGCTCTGTCTAACACTGCTACTTCCTGATACAATATAACTTGGCTCTGTCTAACACTGCTACTTCCTGATACAATATAACTTGGCTCTGTCTAACACTGATACCTCCTGATACAATATAACTTGGCTCTGTCTAACACTGATACCTCATGAGACAATATAACTTGGCTCTGTCTAACACTGCTACTTCCTGAGACAATATAACTTGGCTCTGTCAAACACTGATACCTCCTGAGACAATATAACTTGGCTCTGTCAAACACTGCTACCTCCTGAGACAATATAACTGATACAATATAACTTGGCTCTGTCTAACACTGATACCTCATGAGACAATATAACTTGGCTCTGTCTAACACTGCTACTTCCTGAGACAATATAACTTGGCTCTGTCTAACATAACTGGCTCTGTCTAACACTTCCTTCCTGAGACAATATAACTTGGCTCTGTCTAACACTGCTACTTCCTGAGACAATATAACTTCCTGAGACAATCTGTGTCTAACACTGCTACCTCCTGAGACAATATAACTTGGCTCTGTCTAACACTGATACCTCATGAGACAATATAACTTGGCTCTGTCTAACACTGCTACTTCCTGATACAATATAACTTGGCTCTGTCTAACACTGCTACTTCCTGATACAATATAACTTGGCTCTGTCTAACACTGCTACTTCCTGATACAATATAACTTGGCTCTGTCTAACACTGCTACTTCCTGATACAATATAACTTGCCCTGTCACTGCACTGCTACTTCCTGAGACAATATAACTTGGCTCTGTCACTGCCCTGCTACTTCCTGAGACAATATAACTTGCCCTGTCACTGCCCTGCTACTTCCTGATACAATATAACTTGGCTCTGTCACTGCCCTGCTACTTCCTGATACAATATAACTTGCTCTGTCACTGCACTGCTACTTCCTGATACAATATAACTTGCTCTGTCACTGCACTGCTACTTCCTGAGACAATATAACTTGGCTCTGTCTAACACTGCTACTTCCTGATACAATATAACTTGGCTCTGTCTAACACTGCTACTTCCTGAGACAATATAACTTGGCTCTGTCTAACACTGCTACTTCCTGAGACAATATAACTTGGCTCTGTCTAACACTGATACTTCCTGATACAATATAACTTGGCTCTGTCTAACTGCACTGCTACTTCCTGAGACAATATAACTTGGCTCTGTCTAACACTGCTACTTCCTGATACAATATAACTTGGCTCTGTCTAACACTGCTACTTCCTGAGACAATATAACTTGGCTCTGTCTAACACTGCTACTTCCTGAGACAATATAACTTGGCTCTGTCACTGCACTGCTACTTCAGAGGGAGGGAAAAAGTGACTCATGAAACCTCAAAAATGTCTGCCACCACATCACTGAGGTCTCAATCCATTACCAGAGGGAGAGGGTGTGTGTGTGTGTCTGTGCGTGAGTGTGTGTGTGTGTGTGTGTGTGTGTGTGTGTGTGTGAGACATGAAACTGTCTCTTGAGGGACATACTGTAGATCCAATATGTAACTTCTAACTTTGCCTATTCATTCCCCTCCTCATCCCCCTCCTCACCCCTCTTCCTCCTCATCCCCCTCCTCCTCCTCACCCCCCTCCTCCTCACCCCCTCCTCACCCCCTCCTCATCCCCCTCCTCCTCTTCCTCATCCCCCTCCTCATCCCCCTCCTCCTCTTCCTCATCCCCCTCCCTCATCCCCCTCCTCTCTGGACGAGTGTCTTTCCCCTGTGATGATAAGCACATGGCCTGTTGCTTACATATTCCCATGATAAAGTCATGACTTCCCAGCGTGGCTCGCAGGCCTAACCCAAATGAAGCCTGTGACTCAGCCATTAATCAGATGGTTAGACCCCTTTAGCTCTCTTCTCTTCTATAAAGGGCAGCGGTATGTGTGTATCTAATCAGGGCTGTGAAAGGTGGGTTGGAGCTGTACATGTAGTTGTAGCTAGCAGTGGCCATCCTGGAAACAGGCCTGTGTTCGTGACAAGTGGTGCTAGCGGGCGAAAAGGAACTGAACGAGCTGAAGTGAATATTTGGAATGGGAAGAGTAGCTATCAACGGTGTTGTCCTTGGTGACGGAATAATGAGTGTTTAGAACCAACATTCTAATGGTTAACTCCAGTGGTGAAACAAGTACCCATCTGTCATACTTAAGTAAAAGTAAAGATACCTTAATAGAAAGTGAAAGTCACCAGATAAAATATTTGATTAAAAGTTCAAAAGTATTTACTTATAAATATACTTAAGTATCGAAAGTAATTGTAGTTGCTAAATATACTTAAGTATCAAAAGTAAAAGTATAAATCATTTCAAATTCCTTGTAATAAGCAACCCAGTTGGCAAGATGATGCATGTTTGTTTTTTTACGGATAAACAGGGGCACACTCCAACACCCGGACATAATTTACAAACCAAGAACTTGTGTTTAGTGAGTACGCCAGATCAGAGACAGTAGGACCAGGGATGTTCTCTTGATAAGTGCGTCAATTGGACCATTTTTCTGTCCTGCTAAGCATTCAAAATGTAATGAGTACTTTTGGGTGTCAGGGAAAATGTATGGAGTGAAAAGTACATTATTTTATTTTGGAATGTAGTGAAGTAAAAGTAAAAGTTGTCAAAAATATAAATAGTAAAGTAAAATACACATAACCCCCCAAAATTACTTAAGTAGTACTTTAAAGTATTTTTACTTAAGTACTTTACACCACTGGTTAACTGTTAGAACAATTACATTTGTTATCATACTATTATTATACTATACACTATTAACTGGAAATTCTGTTTTGTTACCACTAGAGGGCAGAGTGCATGACAGACTGCACTCTGAGGTTACTCTATTTCCTGTGTTAAATGTTGACCATTATCTCCTCAATCTGACCAAGTGCAGAAGGTTGAATAATTGACCTGAACCACTCAACATTGACCAATGACCTTACTTGAGGACCAGAGCTTTGCACCAACCCTCACAGCCCTGAACTTCTTCACATTGCTCTGATCTGTGCCTTCCTCTGGTCAGAAGCACCCCATTGGCTAAGACACTGCTCCAGTAAACACACACCCCATAAATTCATCAGCTGTTATATCAACACACTGTGTCATTAACACACTCAGCCCTTTCATACAATCAAAGAGTTCTCCACACCAATCAAAATACGCACAGACATCTGCACTAAAACAACCAGCAAAGGACCCACAAATCAAAATAAATTCCTCAGGAACAAAGATAACAAAAACAGACTGTTGGGTTTTAATGCAGAATGACTAACAGACCAGAACCATTTTAATGCAGAATGACTAACAGACCAGAACCGTTTTAATGCAGAATGACTAACAGACCAGAACCGTTTTAATGCAGAATGACTAACAGACCAGAACCGTTTTAATGCAGAATGACTAAGACCAGAACCGACCAGAAAGTGTTGTAGCGGCCATACTGTATATAGTCAGAACAAACAACAAAGTAGTCCCCAGCATCAGGTATTCTACTGTGATGGAAACCTCTGATATTTGCCTTGCCGACGTCACAGATAAGCCTCCAGGACTGAAGGGATACTCAGCCGATAAAGAGAAAAACGTGAGTCCAGTCTCAGGCAGACCTAGTATCAACATGTGCAGAGGGCCAATGTGTATGTCCTCTGATGAAGCTCGGTGGTGAGTTAGGAACAGAGGGAGAAGCCCCATAGTCTATTCTTATAAAATTAGTGAGAAATAGAAAAGAGACAGTCGGCAGACAGAAAGAGAGAGAGCGAGAGAGAGGACACACATGGTGTCTCCAGAGTTTAAGAAGGAAACTGACCAGCAAGGAAGCTCCAAGCCTCCTCCATACAGACTCCAGTCCTCACAGGGTTTGGGCCAATCAGGATAGTCCACTCTTAAAGGTTAGAGATCAGAGCTGATGCTGACCAGGGTTTATCTCTTTTGACTTAATACAGATGTTTTCCTTTTTTTTTAGAGGAACCTCCCTCCCAGGGTCCGACACAGACTCCCACGACCCCAGCTCAGACAGGCTTCACTCCGCAGAAATCCCCTTTCCTGGGAGCCACTGCCGAGTTTTGCTGTGTTTATTTACATTAGTTACCATGGGCGCGCACCGGGCGAGGTGTAAAAGCGGGCACGCGCTTATTGCGAATGGTCCAATGAGCTAAGAGCTGCCAAAGAGGGAGGGAAGAGAGACTAGACATATCCAGCAGGGTTACATCAATGCCCGCCAACACCATCGCTAACTCTCAATAAAGGACAATAAATATAGTCTGGCGGCAACTCGGGGAAAAACAAGCCTGAATGTTGAAAGGTCTTGGGCTGTGAGTGGATGTTAACCATGGGGAGGTAAAGCCACCCGCTCTGAGACAGTGGACCACTTAACTTCTTTTTCATCTGCTTGGTTTTTCTTCAGTGTAAAAGTTTCACTCAGAAAGAATTACGTTGGGAGATTGTTCCATTATGCACAGTCAATAATAGTCCCAGATCGGATTCCACGCCACACACTTAAAGTAATGTCATCTAGATGACACACCCGCACGCGTGCGCACGCACGCACGCACACACACACACACACACACACACATACACACACACCTACACACACACACACACATACACATACATATACGCACACACACACACACACACACACACACACACATGTAGACACACACACACATGTAGACACACACACACACACACACACACACACACACACACACACACACACACATACACACTCCCAGCCACAGCGATGGGAACAACAATAAACTCTCTCACAGACAAATGGTGGTTGCGGCCTGTATCTAAATCACAGCTGGGACGACATGGCATCCCCTCTGTCATCGCCGCAGTACTCACCCCATGGTGGAGGAATGTGTTCCCTCTCTTCTGACCACCGGACACTCACTCTGACACCAGAGACAAGGGGTTCCCTCTATTCTGACCACCGGACACTCACTCTGACACCAGAGACAAGGGGTTCCCTCTATTCTGACCACCGGACACTCACTCTGACACCAGAGACAAGGGGTTCCCTCTCTTCTGACCACCGGACACTCACTCTGACACCAGAGACAAGGGGTTCCCTCTCTTCTGACCCCGAACACTCACTCTGACACCAGAGACAAGGGGTTCCCTCTCTTCTGACCACGGACACTCACTCTGACACCAGAGACAAGGGGTTCCCTCTCTTCTGACCACCGGACACTCACTCTGACACCAGAGACAAGGGGTTCCCTCTCTTCTGACCACCGAACACTCCTCTGACACCAGAGACAAGGGGTTCCCTCTATTCTGACCACCGGACACTCACTCTGACACCAGAGACAAGGGGTTCCCTCTCTTCTGACCCCCGGACACTCACTCTGACACCAGAGACAAGGGGTTCCCTCTCTTCTGACCACCGAACACTCCCTCTGACACCAGAGACAAGGGGTTCCCTCTATTCTGACCACCGGACACTCACTCTGACACCAGAGACAAGGGGTTCCCTCTCTTCTGACCCCCGGACACTCACTCTGACACCAGAGACAAGGGGTTCCCTCTCTTCTGACCACCGGACACTCACTCTGACACCAGAGACAAGGGGTTCCCTCTCTTCTGACCCCGAACACTCACTCTGACACCAGAGACAAGGGGTTCCCTCTCTTCTGACCACCGGACACTCACTCTGACACCAGAGACAAGGGGTTCCCTCTCTTCTGACCACCGGACACTCACTTTGACACCAGAGACAAGGGGTTCCCTCTCTTCTGACCACCGAACACTCACTTTGACACCAGAGACAAGGGGTTCCCTCTCTTCTGACCACCGAACACTCACTCTGACACCAGAGACAAGGGGTTCCCTCTCTTCTGACCCCCGAACACTCACTCTGACACCAGAGACAAGGGGTTCCCTCTCTTCTGACCACCGAACACTCACTCTGACACCAGAGACAAGGGGTTCCCTCTCTTCTGACCCCCGGACACTCACTCTGATGCCCTCGTCTTTCTTTCTCTCCTCTCCTTTCGTGTTAAACTTTCCCCTCTCTGGCGAGGGCTCCGGGGGGTCTGGCTTTCCCCTCTCTGGCGAGGGCTCCGGGGGGTCTGTCTTTCCCCTCTCTGGCGAGGGCTCCGGGGGGTCTGTCTTTCCCCTCTCTGGCGAGGGCTCCGGGGGATTGGACGTTTATTTATATTCTAGATGGGATGGAGGGGATCAAGAGATGGAGAGAGGGTTTCATAATTGCTTTGTTTCTGCCGTGGCGGAGACCTTGCTGGCCCCCACCGCTGCAACCCATTCTCCCCCCACTCTACTTCTCTCTCCTGCCTCCCTCCCTTGCTCCCTGCCTCCCTCCCTCGCTCCCTGCCCGGGAAACTGTGCAGGCCTTCAGGAATAGAGAGCTGGACTGGGCTGGGACCTTCTCTCCCTCTAGCTCTCTCTTTCTAACTCTCTATCTCTTTCCTCCTTCTTTCTATGCTCTTTTACCTCTCCCACTCCCTATCCCTCTCTAGCTCTCCCCCTCTCTCTCCCTCTCTCTCCCCCTTTACAACTCTCAGAAGACCTATGCTCTTTGAACATACAGGTCTATTATTAATCGTGTCTCACCTCCCAGTAACTAGTCTCCAGGGTCCAGTCCAGTCCTGGTTGGTACACAGAGGTTCCCTCTCCACTTTTCTCTTCTCCACTTCACACCTCCCAGTAAGTAGTCTCTGGAGTTTCAGAAGTTGAAGTCAACTGGGAAGTGGGGAGTGTCTGTGGTGAGACATGCTGCAGCTTCAACTTTGTGTGTTTGCATGTGTATGGGATGTGTGGAGTAGTAGTTGAATGTAGTCTGAAGGTTTGGCTGTTGCTATTTTATCATTCACATACTATGTAACGTCTAATCTGTGAGACCAGGTTGGATGATTTATAATTTACTATATAACGTCTAATCTATGAGACCAGGTTGGATGATTTATAATTTGTTTACTATGTAACGTCTAGTCTATGACACCAAGCAGGCTATTTTATCATTCCCATTGCTGAGGCTGTGTGCACGTTTATGTTTGCGTGCGCTAGCATGTGCGCTAGGCGCTAGCACGTGTGCGTGCACCCTCATTGGAGCGTGTGTGTCTGTGTGATGCATGTTAGATCCCAGGTGTGTGTTAGCCGCATTGACATGAGGATGTGTTGAGTTTTGTTCCCTCTGGAATGAAGGAGACCCCAACAGACCAGCTGGGTGAATGGTCCCCATGATTCAAAGGTTACGGGGTTCAAAGAGACATCCTACAATTGCTTTGCTAAAAGCTACATTTCTTTGCTGACATCTGGTTACTTTGGGTGTGTCATGTAAGATTATTTTTTCTTTTGTATTCTCTAGTGATGTACAGGTTATCAAAAGGATGACCCAATTAAAAAAATATATATATTTCACCTGCAGCTATTTTTTCCCCCACTGTAACATCACATCATCCCATTTAGCTTCCTTACAGCTTGTGGTAACCTCCCTGTCTGTGTGTGTACAGGCCAATCACAGAAGTCAACAGTACAGAATGTCCAGTTCAGTGTTTAACCAGCATGCTGAGGGCCAGAGGAGAAGAACACCGTTCTCTGTGGGGGGATTTTGTCAGCATAGGCAACCCGTTCCAGAACAAACACTGAGGTTTAACTACACGTCGATGGATATGTCTATGAGTCCAGGAATCACAGAAGGCTGATCATAACAGTATTCATATCAGTGGTAAGGAGGGCTGACAGTTAGATTATATCACTGTAAGATATTCATTTAGATCGACTTTGGAGGTGTTCTGATAATGAAGTAACGTGGCATAACAGTTGTGCTGTAATAGAGTGACAATGGAATGATGTCTTGTATGATGTTATGATTTGTTTATGATGTAATGATTTGTTTATGATGTAGGCCGTTGTTGTTTTGTTGTGATGGAATTGTTTTGATTCTGTTTGGAACCCGGGAAGGGACACAATCATGCACGGACACACTTAGGCACATACGAACAGAGCCACCCAACTCTACTTCACACACAATAACAGGTCAATGGATGGTGTATCCGAGACAGAGCCAGGCATAACAGGGAGAGCTGATGGAATGGTCATCAATCTTGACTGTAGAAACACGCTGGGAATGTAGGCAGTCACTAAACACACACACACACATGTACACACACACATGTACACACACACGCACACACACTCTGTGTCCTCACCAGACCCCTTCTCCAATAGCACAGAAGAACCCCCATCACCGCTACCATTTTGACCCACATGGCTGTATTAGTTGCTGGCATTTTCAGGCCTGAGGCAGGCAACTGTCAACATTTAGAGCCAGAATGGGCAACATTCTCTCTACTGCAGCTGTTGTTGACAATTTTCACAGTTGGCCTAATTGTAGTCTCTAGCTCCTCTCAGTGTGTAGTCGGTTAATAAATTATGGATATATGAACTTCACATATAGTGCTCCATGTGTCAATCAACTGGGTCAATCATCACAATACAGAAGTTCGTTGACAGTTGGTTTGGTGTTGTGACAGTTGGTTAACTGACAGTTGGTTAACTGACAGTTGGTTTGGTGTTGTGACAGTTGGTTAACTGACAGTTGGTTTGGTGTTGTGACAGTTGGTTATTAACTGATAGTTGGTTTGGTGTTGTGACAGTTGGTTAACTGACAGTTGGTTAACTGACAGTTGGTTTGGTGTTGTGACAGTTGGTTAACTGACAGTTGGTTTGGTGTTGTGACAGTTGGTTATTAACTGATAGTTGGTTTGGTGTTGTGACAGTTGGTTAACTGACAGTTGGTTTGGTGTTGTGACAGTTGGTTAACTGACAGTTGGTTTGGTGTTGTGACTGTTGGTTAACTGACAGTTGGTTTGGTATTGTGACAGTTTGTTAACTGACAGTTGGTTTGGTGTTGTGACAGTTGGTTAACTGACAGTTGGTTATTAACTGATAGTTGGTTTGGTGTTGTGACAGTTGGTTAACTGACAGTTGGTTTGGTGTTGTGACAGTTGGTTAACTGACAGTTGGTTTGGTGTTGTGACAGTTGGTTAACTGACAGTTGGTTTGGTGTTGTGATAGTTGGTTAACTGACAGTTGGTTTGGTGTTGTGACAGTTGGTTAACTGACAGTTGGTTTGGTGTTGTTACAGTTGGTTAACTGACAGTTGGTTTGGTGTTGTGGAGGTATCACTGTTATATCTAAATGGCCCTGAGTTTTTCCTGACCACATTATGTGACTAGGGCTCAGAGAATTCCCTGAGCAAGAAAAACTCCTGGCTGGCACTATACCACAACAAAAAGTAAAGCCCCCATTTTGTATCAGTTTAAAAACAGTTGAATGAATTCACCTCAGGTGTAATAAAATACTCACACAAGAGCTTTGTGTGACCTGGCCTGACAAGGACGTTGTCCATTCACCATAAGAACCTGGACCAAAACATGATTTATCACCATGGTGACCGTAATACCCTCTGAAAGATAATTAAGTGAACATTATAACTGAGAGGTGACAGTGACAGAATCGACAGTGTGTGTGAGTGTCGTTTCTTTCATCTCCATTGTGATCCACCTCTCCACTTCTTTCTTCTCCTTCTCTCATCCCTCCTATAACCTGTCACTGTAGTGGTTTGATGGAGGAAAAAGAGAAAAACACATCTCCCTTTGAATTCATTGGAGGTGAGAAAGTCCAGTTAATCCCAGATGAAATTAGATTTTTTTTCTCCCCCATAAACTAATGTCCAATTCATAGAGAGGAAGACAGCACATACAGATCTGTTCAGTATTAGGGACGCCAGTCAGACCTGTTTGCTTCAGTCAAACAGCTTCAAACAGTCTGGTGGCCCCTCGCTTTTTCTCTCTCTTTCTCTCAATCTCTCTGGTTTGCCAGTCCCTCTCCGTCTTTCTTTAATTCTCTCTCTGGCTTTGCACATTTGGCTCTTCTTTCCAGTCACTGTCTCTCTCTGAGGAAATGTGCCTGACAGAACTTCAGTCCTCTAACCAAACAGGATGTTTGTTGATATGGATGATTGACCAGGAAATGATCGACAGACCAGTGGAACTGGATGTAAGGAGTTAGCCCAAATGGACCCCACTGTTTGTAACCCATGCACAGGCTCTTCATGACGGCAGGGACATTTAAGAATTGATCTTGGCTGAGCTCACTGAAGCAAAGTTGTCCTGAAGAGACCTTTACCACCATTAGGAAGAACATTGGGCTGTGTGTAACTGCTCACGATGAATCCCCCGCCCCATCTTCTCCATGAATCCCCCCCCCCCCATCTTCTCCATGAATCCCCCCGCCCCATCTTCTCCATGAATCCCCCCGCCCCATCTTCTCCATGAATCCCCCGCCCCATCTTCTCCATGAATCCCCCCCGCCCCATCTTCTCCATGAATCCCCCCGCCCCATCTTCTCCATGAAACCCCCCGCCCCATCTTCTCCATGAATCCCCTCCGCCCCATCTTCTCCATGAATCCCCCCCGACCCATCTTCTCCATGAATCCCCCCGCCCCATCTTCTCCATGAATCCCCCGCCCCATCTTCTCCATGAATCCCCCCCGCCCCATCTTCTCCATGAATCCCCCGCCCCATCTTCTCCATGAATCCCCCCCATGAATCCCCCTCCCCATCTTCTCCATGAATCCCCCCCCATCTTCTCCATGAATCCCCCCCGCCCCATCTTCTCCATGAATCCCCCCGCCCCATCTTCTCCATGAATCCCCCGACCCATCTTCTCCATGAATCCCCCCGCCCCATCTTCTCCATGAATCCCCCCGCCCCATCTTCTCCATGAATCCCCTCCGCCCCATCTTCTCCATGAATCCCCTCCGCCCCATCTTCTCCATGAATCCCCCCCATCTTCTCCATGTATCCCCCGCCCCATCTTCTCCATGAATCCCCCCCGCCCCATCTTCTCCATGAATATATGTATGATTCCGGTGTGCGTGTTCTAATAATCCTGTGTCCCCATGCAGCGCCCGGTGTCTGTGTGCATGTAAGCTCAGTGTCATATCTGAACAGCGTCTGGGTGAGGTCTTGTTAGGTCCACTCCTACTCACACACACCTTTGCCCAATGTCATAAAGTCTGTGGTGCGACTCGTACACTAATACGTGCTGGGGTGTGACTCGGACCCTGTAATACACGCTGGGGTGTGACTCGGACACTAATACACGCTGGGGTGTGACTCACACACTGTAATACATGCTGGGGTGTGACTCGGACACTGTAATACACGCTGGGGTGTGACTCGGACACTGTAATACACGCTGGGGTGTGACTCCCCCACTAATACACGCTGGGGTGTGACTCGGACACTAATACACGCTGGGGTGTGACTCACACACTGTAATACACGCTGGGGTGACTCGGACACTAATACACGCTGGGGTGTGACTCGGACACTAATACACGCTGGGGTGGGACTCGGACACTAATACATACTGGGGTGTGACTCGGACACTGTAATGCACGCTGGGGTGTGACTCGGACACTGTAATACACGCTGGGGTGTGACTCGGACACTGTAATACACGCTGGGGTGTGACTCGGACACTGTAATACACGCTGGGGTGTGACTCGGACACTGTAATACACGCTGGGGTGTGACTCGGACACTAATACACGCTGGGGTGGACTCGCACACTGTAATACACGCTGGGGTGTGACTCGGACCCTGTAATACACGCTGGGGTGTGACTCGGACCCTGTAATACACGCTGGGGTGTGACTCGGACACTGTAATACACGCTGGGGTGACTCGGACACTAATACACGCTGGGGTGTGACTCGGACACTGTAATACACGCTGGGGTGTGACTCGGACACTAATACACGCTGGGGTGGGACTCGGACACTAATACACGCTGGGGTGGGACTCGGACACTAATACACGCTGGGGTGTGACTCGGACACTGTAATACACGCTGGGTGTGACTCGTACACTAATACACGCTGGGGTGTGACTCGGACACTAATACACGCTGGGGTGTGACTCGGACACTAATACACGCTGGGGTGTGACTCGGACACTAATACACGCTGGGGTGTGACTCACACCCTGTAATACACGCTGGGGTGTGACTCGGACACTAATACACGCTGGGGTGGACTCGGACACTGTAATACACGCTGGGGTGTGACTCGGACACTAATACACGCTGGGGTGTGACTCGGACACTGTAATACACGCTGGGGTGTGACTCGGACACTGTAATACACGCTGGGGTGTGACTCGGACACTGTAATACACGCTGGGGTGTGACTCGGACCCTGTAATACACGCTGGGGTGTGACTCGCACACTGTAATACACGCTGGGGTGTGACTCGGACCCTGTAATACACGCTGGGGTGTGACTCGGACCCTGTAATACACGCTGGGGTGTGACTCGGACACTAATACACGCTGGGGTGACTCGGACACTAATACACGCTGGGGTGTGACTCGGACACTGTAATACACGCTGGGGTGTGACTCGGACACTAATACACGCTGGGGTGGGACTCGGACACTAATACACGCTGGGGTGGGACTCGGACACTAATACACGCTGGGGTGTGACTCGGACACTGTAATACACGCTGGGTGTGACTCGTACACTAATACACGCTGGGGTGTGACTCGGACACTAATACACGCTGGGGTGTGACTCGGACACTAATACACGCTGGGGTGTGACTCACACCCTGTAATACACGCTGGGGTGTGACTCGGACACTAATACACGCTGGGGTGGGACTCGGACACTAATACACGCTGGGGTGTGACTCGGACACTAATACACGCTGGGGTGTGACTCGGACACTGTAATACACGCTGGGGTGTGACTCGGACCCTGTAATACACGCTGGGGTGTGACTCGGACACTAATACACGCTGGGGTGACTCGGACACTAATACACGCTGGGGTGACTCGGACACTAATACACGCTGGGGTGGGACTCGGACACTAATACACGCTGGGGTGTGACTCGGACCCTGTAATACACGCTGGGGTGTGACTCGGACCCTGTAATACACGCTGGGGTGTGACTCAGACACTGTAATACACGCTGGGGTGTGACTCGGACACTAATGCACGCTGGGGTGTGACTCGGACACTGTAATACACGCTGGGGTGTGACTCGGACACCAATACACGCTGGGGTGTGACTCGGACACCAATACACGCTGGGGTGTGACTCGGACACTGTAATACACGCTGGGGTGTGACTCGGACACTGTAATACACGCTGGGGTGTGACTCGGACACTGTAATACACGCTGGGGTGTGACTCGACACTGTAATACACGCTGGGGTGTGACTCGGACCCTGTAATACACGCTGGGGTGTGACTCGGACACTAATACACGCTGGGGTGTGACTCGGACACTGTAATACACGCTGGGGTGTGACTCAGACACTGTAATACACGCTGGGGTGTGACTCGGACACTGTAATACACGCTGGGGTGTGACTCGGACACTAATACACGCTGGGGTGTGACTCGCACACTGTAATACACGCTGGGGTGTGACTCAGACACTGTAATACACGCTGGGGTGTGACTCGTACACTAATACACGCTGGGGTGTGACTCGGACACTGTAATACACGCTGGGGTGTGACTCGGACACTGTAATACACGCTGGGGTGTGACTCGGACACTGTAATACACGCTGGGGTGTGACTCGGACACTGTAATACACGCTGGGGTGTGACTCGGACACTGTAATACACGCTGGGGTGTGACTCGGACACTGTAATACACGCTGGGGTGTGACTCGGACCCTGTAATACACGCTGGGGTGTGACTCGGACACTAATACACGCTGGGGTGACTCGGACACTAATACACGCTGGGGTGTGACTCGGACACTGTAATACACGCTGGGGTGTGACTCGGACACTAATACACGCTGGGGTGGGACTCGGACACTAATACACGCTGGGGTGTGACTCGGACACTAATACACGCTGGGGTGTGACTCGGACACTAATACACGCTGGGGTGTGACTCGGACACTGTAATACACGCTGGGTGTGACTCGTACACTAATACACGCTGGGGTGTGACTCGGACACTAATACACGCTGGGGTGTGACTCGGACACTAATACACGCTGGGGTGTGACTCACACCCTGTAATACACGCTGGGGTGTGACTCGGACACTAATACACGCTGGGGTGGGACTCGGACACTAATACACGCTGGGGTGTGACTCGGACACTAATACACGCTGGGGTGTGACTCGGACACTGTAATACACGCTGGGGTGTGACTCGGACACTAATACACGCTGGGGTGTGACTCGGACACCAATACACGCTGGGGTGTGACTCAGACACTGTAATACACGCTGGGGTGTGACTCGGACACTGTAATACACGCTGGGGTGTGACTCGGACACTGTAATACACGCTGGGGTGTGCCTCGGACACTAATACACGCTGGGGTGTGACTCGGACCCTGTAATACACGCTGGGGTGTGACTCGGACACTAATACACGCTGGGGTGTGACTCGGACACTAATACACGCTGGGGTGTGACTCGGACACTAATACACGCTGGGGTGACTCGGACACTAATACACGCTGGGGTGTGACTCGGACACTAATACACGCTGGGGTGTGACTCGACACTGTAATACACGCTGGGGTGACTCGGACACTAATACACGCTGGGGTGTGACTCGGACACTGTAATACACGCTGGGGTGTGACTCGGACACTGTAATACACGCTGGGGTGTGACTCGGACACTGTAATACACGCTGGGTGTGACTCGACACTGTAATACACGCTGGGGTGTGACTCGACACTGTAATACACGCTGGGGTGTGACTCGGACACTTTAATACACGCTGGGGTGTGACTCGGACACTGTAATACACGCTGGGGTGTGACTCGGACACTGTAATACACGCTGGGGTGTGACTCGGACACTAATACACGCTGGGGTGACTCAGACACTAATACATGCTGGGGTGGGACTCGGACACTAATACATACTGGGGTGTGACTCGGACACTGTAATACACGCTTGGGTGTGACTCGTACACTAATACATGCTGGGGTGTGACTCGCACACTGTAATACACGCTTGGGTGTGACTCGGACACTGTAATACACGCTGGGGTGTGACTCGGACACTAATACACGCTGGGGTGTGACTCGGACACTGTAATACACGCTGGGGTGTGACTCGGACACTGTAATACACGCTGGGGTGTGACTCGGACACTAATACACGCTGGGGTGTGACTCGGACACTGTAATACACGCTGGGGTGTGACTCGGACACTAATACACGCTGGGGTGTGACTTGGACCCTAATACATGCTGGGGTGTGACTCGGACACTAATACACGCTGGGGTGTGACTTGGACCCTAATACATGCTGGGGTGTGACTCGGACACTGCATTCACTCTGCAAAAGACATTACTCAATACAGAACTCTGGGGACCAGTAGAGGATAGCAGTGTATCACTATGATTCAAATTAATCGGAGCCAGATATTCAGAGGGCTGTTTACTAAATAACAACCATGACACAAGGTTCATTGGAAGAAAATAAACAGAAAATCCACAGGGAATGGTGTTGATGACATATACAGGAAGAAATTAGTGGCTAACAAAGGAAGTGACACACAAAAAAATGCTGCATTTACGCTTCACTCAGGTTCATGTGAATATGCATGCTGATTGCAAATCAGCTTCTTAAAAGGCTATATTTTCTACAGCTTTCTAGATATCACTTGCATAATAAATAATAATTATGTGTATTCAGAAAATGAAGCTATACTAGCTAAACGCAGTGAGATCACAACACTATCCCAGAAGGTTCTGAGTTATCCTTCTCCATTGTCAGTCTGTTGCCTGCGCTCCTTCCTGGAAGGACATGAGTCGCCTCCACTGTAAGGTGTATCAGTCCAGATCCGGATGGAAGTCATAAAGGAATGATTTTCTCTATCTTCCGCCTCATCCGCCTGCAGGGTAGGAAAACATGGTATTTCTATCCCACCGTCTTGAGCACAGAAAAATAAAATGGATGCCTTTCACCTGTTTTCTTACGTAAATCTCCTCGAAAGCTCAGCTTTAGTTTCATACATACAGTCCAGTCAGTTATTTTGATACAACAGCATTGACCTTGTTTTGGAGGTAACGTCAAACATGCGCAGAGCCTTCTTCAACGACACAGCTTCTGTTCTCTGTGTGGACTAGTTCCTACTAGTGCTCCAAAACAGCATTACACATTCACATACAGCAGGAAATCAAGAATTCTGTGAATTCAAAATGGTGGTGTAACATGAGATTATCCATATCTATTAAGCAAAAACAACTTAAATGTCTTTAAAAGACTGACTGTCTACAGTACAGCAACACAAGCTGCCAACTGATGACTACTTCACATCTGCTACACACACATCTCCCTTGCTGTGTGGTGAGTTGTGAAAGTGGGGTTGTGTGACCACTCTGCTGTCTCCTTCAACTTGTTGGCTCTGCGCTGGGCTCCAGACTGCCTCTTGGAATTTCACTTTTTGGGTTGTTGTTTGGGCAGGATCTTGCCTCCCTTGGTCTTACTGGGACAGGAGGGAGAGAGCAAGTTCAGACACACTCACACAGGCAAACACAATCCGTACAAACCCTCAGAGGAACACACCATTTAGGGTGTGTAACCAAACTGTACTGACATGGGTAGAGCTGGGAGCAGACAGTAGTTTGGTGCCAGCCCTGTCTGTGTTTCTCTGTGTGCTGTGTCTGGGTGTATGAAGTACAGTAAACTCACTTGTTACTGGTCCTCTGTCTTTGAGGGGACAGGCTCTGCGTTTGTGCTTCAAGCTACCACAGTTGTAGCAGCCTTCCAGACCTGGGCTGTTCCCACAGGGATGGTCCCGGGGGGGCACAGCGGCCACAGGGCTGGCAGTGACGCCAGGCTGGGGAGGGGGAGAGATGCCAGTCAAACCGTCACTCAACCCAAACCATGAACATCGGGGTTTGGCAGTGTTAGCAGTCTAGGAGATACTCACATGGTTTCACGCACTTCTGACACTCATAGCAATACTTTCCCTGCTTCCCATCCTGAAAGAACAAAGAGAGAAGATAACTGAAAGTCTGTCGTGAAAAGTGATATCGCAGCACATGCACCTCTCATTCAACGGCAACGTAGCCAATTATTTCAAGTGAAAACTGTTGCAACATGACTTTTTCAGCCGGCCGTGGAGAAAGACATACCTTCGAAGGGAACACGTTGCATTTAACACAACGCTTGTTCTCAGACCACACATCTCTCTCACAGACTTATCAGAATCTAAGAGAAGCAAAGACCAAGACAGACAAATCAAATGTAATCTCTTCAGAATTCCACTCTAATACTTATCTATATATATTATATATATTTTATCCCACCAAAATGAATCCTTTTTAAACTGACCAATAAGACGATCTAGATTTTCCATGTTCCATTTAGGATTACATCTTAATATGATTAGATTACTGTAATAGGCAATTGGCTCATGTGCAACATGGAATAGTGGGTTGTACCTCTTTAGGGAGGATGATGTCTCGTGGTGGCAGGTTGGTGTGTGCACCTGTACCCCTCCTCTTTAGGGAGGATGATGTCTCGTGGTGTCAGGTTGGTGTGTGTACCTGTACCCCTCCTCTTTAGGGAGGATGATGTCTCGTGGTGTCAGGTTGGTGTGTGTACCTGTACCCTTCCTCTTTAGGGAGGATGATGTCTCGTGGTGTCAGGTTGCTGTGTGTACCTGTACCCTTCCTCTTTAGGGAGGATGATGTCTCCTGGTGTCAGGTTGGTGTGTGTACCTGTACCCTTCCTCTTTAGGGAGGATGATGTCTCCTGGTGTCAGGTTGGTGTGTGTACCTGTACCCCTCCTCTTTAGGGAGGATGATGTCTCGTGGTGTCAGGTTGGTGTGTGTACCTGTACCCAGGTTGGTGTGTGTACCTCCTCTTTAGGGAGGATGATGTCTGGTGGTGTCAGGTTGGTGTGTGTACCTGTACCCCTCCTCTTTAGGGAGGATGATGTCTCGTGGTGTCAGGTTGGTGTGTGTACCTGTACCCCTCCTCTTTAGGGAGGATGATGTCTCGTGGTGTCAGGTTGGTGTGTGTACCTGTACCCCTCCTCTTTAGGGAGGATGATGTCTCGTGGTGTCAGGTTGGTGTGTGTACCTGTACCCTTCCTCTTTAGGGAGGATGATGTCTCGTGGTGTCAGGTTGCTGTGTGTACCTGTACCCCTCCTCTTTAGGGAGGATGATGTCTCGTGGTGTCAGGTTGGTGTGTGTACCTGTACCCCTCCTCTTTAGGGAGGATGATGTCTCGTGGTGTCAGGTTGGTGTGTGTACCTGTACCCTTCCTCTTTAGGGAGGATGATGTCTCGTGGTGTCAGGTTGGTGTGTGTACCTGTACCCTTCCTCTTTAGGGAGGATGATGTCTCGTGGTGTCAGGTTGGTGTGTGTACCTGTACCCTTCCTCTTTAGGGAGGATGATGTCTCGTGGTGTCAGGTTGGTGTGTGTACCTGTACCCTTCCTCTTTAGGGAGGATGATGTCTCGTGGTGTCAGGTTGGTGTGTGTACCTGTACCCTTCCTCTTTAGGGAGGATGATGTCTCGTGGTGTCAGGTTGGTGTGTGTACCTGTACCCCTCCTCTTTAGGGAGGATGATGTCTGGTGGTGTCAGGTTGGTGTGTGTACCTGTACCCCTCCTCTTTAGGGAGGATGATGTCTGGTGGTGTCAGGTTGGTGTGTGTACCTGTACCCCTCCTCTTTAGGGAGGATGATGTCTCGTGGTGTCAGGTTGGTGTGTGTACCTGTACCCCTCCTCTTTAGGGAGGATGATGTCTGGTGGTGTCAGGTTGGTGTGGCACCTGTACCCCTCCTCTTTAGGGAGTCTGATGTCCATGTTGTCAGGTTGGTGTGTGTCATAGTCCACCCTAGGGAGGATGATGTCTGGTGGTGTCAGGTTGGTGAACAGGCAGACAGGGGACTGCTTTCTGTCTGTCTTTCCATGTTTGTAGAAGGGATGGTTGTCATAGTCCACCTAGGAGAACAACAATGCGTCCATTTGGTGGTGGAAGGACTACCCAGTGAGTCTGTTTGGTGGTGGAAGGACTACCCAGTGAGTCCGTTTGGTGGTGGAAGGACTACCCAGTGAGTCTGTTTGGTGGTGGAAGGACTACCCAGTGAGTCTGTTTGGTGGTGGAAGGACTACCCAGTGAGTCCGTTTGGTGGTGGAAGGACTACCCAGTGAGTCTGTTTGGTGGTGGAAGGACTACCCAGTGAGTCTGTTTGGTGGTGGAAGGACTACCCAGTGAGTCTGTTTGGTGGTGGAAGGACTACCCAGTGAGTCCGTTTGGTGGTGGAAGGACTACCAGTGAGTCCGTTTGGTGGTGGAAGGACTACCCAGTGAGTCCGTTTGGTGGTGGAAGGACTACCCAGTGAGTCCGTTTGGTGGTGGAAGGACTACCCAGTGAGTCCGTTTGGTGGTGGAAGGACTACCCAGTGAGTCTGTTTGGTGGTGGAAGGACTACCCAGTGAGTCTGTTTGGTGGTGGAAGGACTACCCAGTGAGTCCGTTTGGTGGTGGAAGGACTACACAGTGAGTCCGTTTGGTGATGGAAGGACTACACAGTGAGTCCGTTTGGTGGTGTAAGGACTACCCAGTGAGTCTGTTTGGTGGTGTAAGGACTACCCAGTGAGTCTGTTTGGTGGTGTAAGGACTACCCAGTGAGTCTGTTTGGTGGTGGAAGGACTACCCAGTGAGTCTGTTTGGTGGTGGAAGGACTACCCAGTGAGTCTGTTTGGTGGTGGAAGGACTAGTGAGTCCGTTTGGTGGTGGAAGGACTACCCAGTGAGTCTTTGTGGAAGGACTTGAGTCCGTTTGTGGAAGGACTACCCAGTGAGTCTGTTTGGTGGTGGAAGGACTACCCAGTGAGTCTTTTTGGTGGTGGAAGGACTACCCAGTGAGTCTGTTTGGTGGTGGAAGGACTACCCAGTGAGTCTGTTTGGTGGTGGAAGGACTACATATAGTAAAACAAAGGAAGTAGCCTTGTCTGAGCCAGAACGCCCATAGTCCAGGAGCCTATCTCCAGTTCCTGTAGCGTGTGGCAGCTTGATGTACAAGTACACCCCCTGGGCAGGACGCTAGTCTACCACAAGGCCTTACCCACAATCTGTAATGCTGAGTGACAAGCAGAGAGACATTGGGTATACATACAGTACATTATAGTAAATGCACATTATTATCAATCATCATCTTTTACTAATGTACACATGTCAAGCTGTGCTCCTAAGATTAGCCAATACGTCTGAATACAACTGGCTTGCCTGGTAGTCTAGCATGGTGAAAGAGGGGAAGTACTCTAGGATACGCAGTTCAAAGAAGTATGGGCATCTCCACACTGTTCTCTGGAGAAACACACACACAAAAATAATATTAAATAAATAATAAAATAAAATCAGATTAAGGATTTAAGTCCTTCATTTCTACTTATAAATATCTGGGAACATCTATGTTAATGTTTTGAATTGGAAAATGCATTATGTTTTTAATAATTAATCCAATCAATTGGCATTTCATTTATTTCATTAGCGGAGACAAATTAGTTAAATGAAACGCTAACTGGAGGTCTGCAGTTTCCTCTACGTTTTTGAGATTTGGGGGAAACTGTGGGCCAGAGGCTTCACCAGGCCCCCGAATGAAGGGTCAGACACCATGATCACTTTCTCCCCATTTTCCCCTCACTGAGGAAGGCTTGGACGACCCGCTCGCTGCCTGTCTAAAAACATTACATGGAACTCAATACTCATAAAAAGAAAAAAGGATCAAGCCTTTGGATAAAGGAATTTCAAGACAATCATGAGGTTTAAACTTGAACCTCTCCTCTAAAGAAGTGGTGGTTGAACATGTTGCAGTGACATAACTTGTCATAAAACTAAGACTATCTGGAACAGACAAAAACAAGATTTCCACATGACATCTGCTAGTGCTTTCATTAAATCCTTCATTCTGTGTAACGTAGGATCACTATGAGCCTGGAGGATTAGGGTGGGACCGTCACGGCAGCTGGCCTCCTCCTGTACTTAACAGGAAGTCCACTGGTTTGTATGGGTGTGATCTATACATTTCCAATCTTGGCAAGATAATCACTGAAAGGGCACTTGAGCAACAGTAAGACTCACTCACACAAACACACAGGACTCAGCTTGTTACTCGACACCACACCCTTGCTGGTGTACAGTCTGACACATTCCTTGCAGACACGCACAGAGAACGGATGAGACATAGGAACAGAGTGAGTATAAACATACATACAGCTCATAAACATACATTAGGCTATACCAATATTGATTCGTTTGGGATTGTCGGGCACAGAACTAATTTCCTTAAAGCTGCAGGAGGGTTTATGATTAAATAACAGAAGGCATTGGTAAACTTGAGTCAAGAATTCCGTTCAATGAAATGCATTGAGCTATATGATGCATTAATCCATTCTGATATCCTGCAATTAACCTAGCTACCCTGCTAAATATGTATTTTACTAAGTTGTAGCAGTACCTGTATTTTGAAAACTTTTGACTAAGTTGTGCAAAGGTTTATCATAATGGAGCCTGGAGAGAGTTTCAACAGACAAGCCTCTCGAGACTGCAGCATACCAGCCTCTTAAAACCAGAGGAACTAGCTCGCTTACGAAATACAATCACACAGCCATCACATTTGTTAGATTGAATTCTGAATTCACCTCCAAAATGTAAACCACATCTTGAATGAAGGAGATTATCAAAGCCCAGTGGTAGGGAATAGATTCAAGTGTGTCTAAGTTGATGTGACTACCACTTTCTTAGCGATGGCAGATAAGGACCTAATAACCGATGACCAGAGACTGGAAGTGTCCCCTGGCTCTTTGCTCTCAGTCCAGAGTGGTGCTCTGGGTCCCCTTGTAGAATATCAGGCAGTGCTACACGATGGCACTCTCTCACTGGTCCCCCTCGACAGTCACGCTACTGGAGAGGGGGTGGTTCAGCCGTACCCTCGCTCCCCAAAGCTGCTCCGCAAGGTGGCTGCATCCAGAAATCTCTCTGAGGTAAATGTTATGATAGTAACCGCTACTAGTCCTGTTACCAATGATTCCCTGGTGGTAATGTCTAGTATTTCACCTTTATTTAAACAAGACGGTCTCATTTGCACTAGCTAATTGGAAACCAATCGATTCAAAATCAATCGTCATTAGCAGTGACTGAGAATCAATCTATTCAGAAGCAATTCTCATTTGCAGTAATTGAGAAAACAATCAATGAGAGTTTCACTCTGTGTTGTCCTCTTAAACCCCATCTGTGCTGTAGGAGCAGCTGTCTAGACGCCTGGAGGAACTGCAGTCAGAAAGAACCAGAACTAAGGCCCACATTCAATCTCTGAAGAAACGCAAGGCTGATCTCTCTGTGAGTACAACACTGCCTCCCTATGGTCCATAAGTGCCACTGCAGCCAAGGGCAACACAACCCATAGAGAATTCTCTCCATATTTCCTAACCTTGAATTGGTAACGTAGACTAGCTGAAATAATGGATTAGAATGAGAGACATGATTTTTCTTACTCATAACACATCAAGTTCCCTAGCGCTGGTGCCAGTCTGCTAAATCATTTGCCATTGTCATGGCGAACGACATAGAAGTTGGCTCAGAAACAGACTTGCATCTAAGCTATGGGTTCCCCTTAACTTCACAATTTCCTCACCTCTCATGAAGAGGAGCACAGAGGTGATGAAGCACCAGGTGAGGGAGAGGGTCGAGGGCATGAGGGCAGCCCTGCAGAGAGACCAGCAGGCCATGATGGACTCTCTGGAGCTGGACCGCATAGAGACCAGTGCCAGACTAGACCATGTCCTGAAGGGCTGGGACCAGCACCTAGGACAGGTCCAGAGGAGCATCACCACTACCCAGAAATCCCTGGGGCAGACTCGGACAGGGGGCGATAAACAGGTCTGATTTTAGATACTTCAGATTAACCACACGTCGGCTAACAGGAGTTTCAGTGTTATGCTATTTCAACAAATCTGTGTACTCCATTTTACAGAATCATCCTGACGATCTCAGGTAAAAACAAATATAAAACAATACTCTTAACTTCTCTCATTTGCTTACCTTGAGATGTTATGACCAGGCTTTTTTTAAATGAAAATGTATAGGAACTCTGGGATTGGGATAAGACCATGTGGAACTGTCTGTCCCCCTGTAGCCATAAGAAGCCAGATGCTTCCGAAGCAGAGATCCGGCTGAACGAAGAGAGGTTTGAGAAGCTTCTGAAAACCCTACGCTCCTTCCACAAGGACCTGAAGGCCCAGCTTCAGAGGAAGACACTGTTGCTGGGTAACAAACGTTATGTCTGCTTATCCATCTAGCCACAAGAGGCTATGATCAAATCTCTACATGGTAACATCTCTACTCTGGATCGAGGTAGGATTTTTGGGGAAAAGTGGTGGTCACAGATATAGAAAGGGTTTCTGTTTTTATCCGTTTGCAGATTCTTTCCCAGTGATGATGGACAGGCAGACCTGCCATAGCAAGATCACAGTGACGGGAGAAGGACGAGGCATGTGCTTCTCTGACTTCGCCCAGTCTTCTCCAGAGCACCCTCTCCAGTTCGACAAGGTCTGCTGTGCCCTGGGCTCTGTCGCCGTGACAACGGGCCAACGCTACTGGGAGGCCGACGTCCGCTGCTGCTCCGCCTGGGCTGTGGGCGTGGCCTACGGCTGCCTGGACAGGAAGGGGCGCGACAAAGGCGCCAAGCTGGGGCGGAACAGAAACTCGTGGTGTGTGGAGCTCAGGCATGGCCGTCTCTCCGCTTGGCACAACGACAGGCACGTGTCGTGCTCCGCAAGCGGGCGAGGGGTGCCAGGCAGGGTGGGCGTGTGGGTGCACTACGAGAAGGGAAAGTTGGCGTTCTACGATGCCGAGACTATGAAGGTCCTGCAGGAGTTCTCTGCAGCCCTGACGACCGTGTTTGATAGGGTGCATCATCAGTTCACTGAGCCCCTGTACCCTGCGTTCTGCTTCCTAAGACCATCAGAGGGACAGGTGTGGCCCAGCCATATGGAGATACGGGACATCAACACTCCCATAGCGATCCATAAATGTCAATAAGCATTGTTTGATACGCACTGTCATGTACTATTCAAAGTGTGTGCTCTACTCTCAACTCATTTCTATGCTGGTTTTGTTCACTCATAACAAATGTTCATCTGAACAATGAATTGTGTGACCTTGTCAAATAAAACTGACCTGATGTTTACAGCCAGTTGCAGACTTTTCATGGGGTCACCTTTACCTTCCTGGTTTCTTAGCTTGAATAGCTCATGGAGTCTGGAAGAAACAGTGAAATAAATAATCACACATAATAACAAACAATCCCAGAAAGACTTAACATTGTAATATAGAACGTCTGTACTTATAATTATTGGCTATGATGCTTTCGATGGATATATTTAAAAACACAACAAGACGAATCACAACAACTCAAAGAGAGTAACAAAGCACTTGAATCTAACCTGAAACACCAGATCATGATCAGTAGGCACGAAATGGAAGAAAACACTCTGGAAAGGCATGAAGCAGGAGGTACTATGTGGACCTATCTTGCAAAACATTTGACCCTAATTAACATGACCCCTGTTTAAACAACACGACAGACAGGAAGTCCAAATCAAAGCCCTCACCTGGGCGTCCCGGCAATGTTATCCAACAGGAAGTGACAGCTGTGGTCAGCGAACAGGTACTGGGTGTTACTCTTCTTGTTCTCCAAGGGTTTCAGCATCAGACTGGGCCTGCTCAGCCGGGCCTCTTGTGATGTCATCAGCCTGTGACATCTTGTGAAGGGCGTGGCCTTCCCATTCTCCCGTTAGGAAGAGGAGCTGACAGTCCAGGCAGAACTTCATTCCTAGGGGGGAGAGCGAGGAACTTTTAAAACCTGGATTGGAAGAAAGAAACAAAACAATCACTGTTTTAATTGGAAGAATATTATGTAGAGGTGGTGCGAAGAACTATCAAGTGAAATACTCATTATATGATGTGTCTGGCAACTTATCAAAGGTACTTGAGTTTTTTTATTGAACATTTATTTAACTAGGCAAGTCAAATTCTCATTTAACAATGACGGCCTAACCCGGCCAAACCCTCCCCTAAACCGGACGAAGCGAGACAACCCAATATCTTTTTTTTTTTTTTTTTTTTTCCGGGTTCAATGAAAGTCAACTGGAGAATCTCAATTGCATAGTCCTCGCATATACTCTCCTTCTCAAAACCCATTGGATGAAAAAGCTAGAGGTCCTCCCCCTCTGACCTCAAAGAGATTTTGAGAAGGAGGCAATGAGAGGATGGGAGGAGTATGCAAATTAGATGATCCTATTGAACTAAGTAGACCAGACCCAGCAGCTTTTGCATTGGTGTCTATGGGAGACACTCAGTTAAGCCCGGAACTGACTTTAAAAAAATTTTTTTTTACGGTAAAAGGCCTGAGTAAACGATCTTAACGTATCCACCATCTTAGGCACAGATATGGAGAGCATACAGTCAAGAGGACAGCTATGCATTTCAGGAACGGTGATAAAGCTCTTACCATCAACACATTGGAACTATGATATGCGCCTACTGTAATTACATCTGGCTGTATGGAAATGTTGCTAGCTACATGTTTACATGTGCTGCTAATAAATGGACAAAAGCGGTTTGTTTTGCACGCGTTTGTGAACATTTCCAATCCCACCTGTGCTAGAGTGACCATCACTGGAACGGTCTATATATTAGGCCCACTATATTTGCCAGGGGATACAAAAAGATAACTCGCTTACCTTTTCATCTTCCCACTGAAAGAAGGTGCATTATTTTCTGTCTCTGCACGCTGATCGCCATAATGTTGGACTCGCATTGGTCAACAGCATCAGCATACATCACCGAATAACTCTCATTCAGATGTAAGATACAACAAAACATAATATAGCAAGCTTTGGACCGTCGTTAGCTAGCTAGTATTCATATCATACTGTAGCTGGATTCATATGGCCCTTTCCCTAAAACCTAAAGCTAGCTAACTGGCAAATAGGTGTTGTTTTTGTCGCACTGCTTTGCTTTATCTTGGCCAAGTCTCAGTTGTAAATGATAACTTGTTCTCAACTGGCTTTACCTGGTTAAATAAAAAATAACTTTACTATCATTCAGCCGTAGCTTCACGTTACTTACCGTGTTCACAAGATGGTGCTTTTTTTGTCTCATGAAGAACAATCTATTCCAAATTCGTCTTCATCTGATCCTTTCAATTGAAGTAGAAATATGAGGTTATTTATGTTTTATTATTTTATATATATTTTTAGAAATATGAGGTTACGATGAACACTGTAACCAGTGTTTCACGTGCAACTTAGTTGCAACATTGTATAGTGTATTTGTTTTCATCTGGACAAAACGGTTGTAGTAAACAGCCTTGAAGATGAGGCTGTTATTTGACCACCAGGAGCCACTAACAGCTCATGAAAATCCTAAAACCTTGAATAGCGCTTTACAGCAGGCCTGAACTGTTTTGTACTTTATACGCAGTGTTTAAATTTATTGATTTCTTCTAATGGTAGACTTCAAATCTAGAAGTGTAGTCTGAAGCTATAATGGATTCCAATTAATTTGTAATAACTCGATGAATAATTGAATGATCAGTCACAGCCATTATTGTGCATTTCCATCACGTGCATGTTACAGGCCTACATCATTAAAAGTGATGTAGGCCTTTGTAAAATGTCTATAGGCTAATAGAATATACCGAACATAATACTCTTATAAAGAGGCGAACAATAATATTGGTGATGGGGGAATTACTTATATCTGAAGAACTAGACTTCACTCCAGGCTACAGCATTGTGTCATGAACATTTGCTTATAAATGACCGTTTTATCTTCCTTTTCCCCGAGTGACAAAAAGGCAACCTCTGAAGAATAACCCATTGTTGCATTGCCTCTTCTCTATCCAGGGTGGACGAGGCGAAGCGACTGGTTTCACTATCGCCAAAAAAATCTGTCCAAAATAAGCCTAATGCGTTTTTATGGGCTTATTTTGGAGCTAAACTTGTAGCCTGCCTTTTCGCCTATGGGACAACTACTCCCATTGTTAGGGCGGATATATGAGCATCTCGTCATTATATACAGATCTCTGCTCTATTGCACAGTGCCAATCCAACGCGTTTTGTTTACACTGCGTCGCAGAACTCATAAATTGTAGTCCAAGAAAGACCCACTTGAGAGTCACTTTAACACGGGTTTCTATTGGTATAAACTCTATTTCCCAGAAGCCCTTGTTTGCGGGGAGCGCAGTGGAGCTGTTAATCACCTGGCTGGAGGGATGTTTCTGCCGAAGCAGCGACGCAAGCGTCGGGCGCGATCGTACACCCACACCACGGTGCATGCCTGTCAGCGCTGAATCGCCGTCAGTAGATATCGCGCGTCAGTAGATTGTCAGCGGCAGACAATTCCATAGCATCGACATAATTTTATAAGCTACATCTTCTGAGTCGACGGAAGCATCTTCTGCAAGGAGAGGCTTCATCAATGTGCAGCTCACAGTCCTGGCCAGAGGTGTGCAGTTGAATGAGGATAAATCTACTGTACCTCGGACAGTGAAGAACACCTAGCATCACCATGAGCACAGGTAAGGTCTTCTGCCCTATTATAGACTATAGTGTATGTGAGGCATATGGTTTGATCATAGTAATTCGATGGCAATTACCAGTTTGTATGTTGACATTGTCATCATCCATGGTATTATCAGCTATTACACAGCAAATCAATTACAGATTTAAGACAAGCATATTGATAGGCCTGCAATATCCATTGACTCGGCAGAAACCATTCTGAGACAAAGGTCCTACTTGAGCTATAGCTCCCCCACTGTGGAATGCCATTCATATGGCTACAGTATGTGGTGTAGAAATGCTCACTAAGACTAGGTTTCCACTTCCAGACATATCATTTTGTTTTCATTATGTTGCATTGCTGTCTCCCCACATCTACAGGGGCCTAGCTACCTTTGCCTGGGAGCTGCAGGCTGATAGCCTGGTATACTGGTCTCAGTGTGAGGACATCAGTGTGTCAAGTCCTCCTCGTGTCCATCCTGTGTAATACAATGTCATGACATATGAATGACTCTAGTTATGGTTGTGACTAACATGCACAGTGCAGTAGCTGAGTAGTTAAAAGAACATCATTGCTGTGAACGTCATGCCCAGAAGACCTATTTGCCCAGTGTAGTGGTTACCAACCTTTTCTGGTTACTGTACCACCAACTGAATTTTGCTCTCCCAGAAGTACCTCCTCGTGTGCATTTGACCAGTAAGCCTATCCTCTCAAATACCCCCTGTGAATGGGCCCAGTACCCCCCAGGTACTACCCCCCCAGTCCTAGTAGCCCTGGTAGGGAACCACTGGGCTCAAAGCCATCATAGATGTGATGAACCTACGGACCTAGAAATAGTCTGAGCTGCCTCTCACTACTGAGTCAGAGCCACAACACAGGCAAGTCAGGCAAACTGCTTTAATGAGGTGGACAATCAATACCACAGTATTTTATTTATTTAACCTTTTTTTAAACTAGGCAAGTCAGTTAAGGACACATTCTTATTTACAATGATGGCCTTCCCCGGCCAAACCCTATGGGACTCTCAATCACGGCCGGTTGTGATACAGCCTGGAATTGAACCCGGGTCTGTAGTGACGCCTCTAGCACCGAGATGCAGTGCCTTAGACCGATGCGTCACTCGGGGGCTCCCCTGTTTGCACTGCTGATGAGAAGTTGTTGGAGTTTGTCTGTGAAATGAGGCAGGAATGCGTAACAGTCCTGAGTTATCATCAACACTGCCTTGTAAACTCACCTGAGACGTGTATTAAAAAAAAGAAATGTTGTATTCCATCCAGAACTGGGACACTGTCTGTCTTCTCTGAGCAGTGACATTTTTGTCATGACACCTGTTTGTTAGAGCAATGTTGGATGGATGTAATGACTGATGTTGATGGAACGGTAAGTGAATTGGAATGGATGGAAATGGGAAAGTCTTCACCTATGTGTTCAGACTCACAGCTGGTGTCCTCATGGGTTAGTTCATCCTGCTGACCTGGCTGGCTGGTGTCCACATGGGTTAGTTCATCCTGCTGACCTGGCTGGCTGGTGTCCACATGGGTTAGTTCATCCTGCTGACCTGGCTGGCTGGTGTCCACATGGGTTAGTTCATCCTGCTGACCTGGCTGGCTGGTGTCCACATGGGTTAGTTCATCCTGCTGACCTGGCTGGCTGGTGTCCACATGGGTTAGTTCATCCTGCTGGCCTGGCTGGTGTCCACATGGGTTAGTTCATCCTGCTGACCTGGCTGGCTGGTGTCCACATGGGTTAGTTCATCCTGCTGACCTGGCTGGCTGGTGTCCACATGGGTTAGTTCATCCTGCTGACCTGGCTGGCTGGTGTCCACATGGGTTAGTTCATCCTGCTGACCTGGCTGGCTGGTGTCCACATGGGTTAGTTCATCCTCCCTGGCTGGTGTCCACATGGGTTAGTTCATCCTGGCCTGGCTGGTGTCCACATGGGTTAGTTCATCCTGCTGGCCTGGCTGGTGTCCACATGGGTTAGTTCATCCTGCTGACCTGGCTGGTGTCTACATGGGTTAGTTCATCCTGCTGACCTGGCTGGTGTCCACATGGGTTAGTTCATCCTGCTGACCTGGCTGGTGTCCACATGGGTTAGTTCATCCTGCTGGCCTGGCTGGTGTCCACATGGGTTAGTTCATCCTGCTGACCTGGCTGGTGTCCACATGGGTTAGTTCATCCTGCTGACCTGGCTGGTGTCCACATGGGTTAGTTCATCCTGCTGGCCTGGCTGGTGTCCACATGGGTTAGTTCATCCTGCTGACCTGGCTGGTGTCTACATGGGTTAGTTCATCCTGCTGACCTGGCTGGTGTCCTCATGGGTTAGTTCATCCTGCTGACCTGGCTGGTGTCTACATGGGTTAGTTCATCCTGCTGACCTGGCTGGCTGGTGTCCACATGGGTTAGTTCATCCTGCTGACCTGGCTGGTGTCCACATGGGTTAGTTCATCCTGCTGACCTGGCTGGTGTCCACATGGGTTAGTTCATCCTGCTGGCCTGGCTGGTGTCCACATGGGTTAGTTCATCCTGCTGACCTGGCTGGTGTCTACATGGGTTAGTTCATCCTGCTGACCTGGCTGGTGTCCTCATGGGTTAGTTCATCCTGCTGACCTGGCTGGTGTCCACATGGGTTAGTTCATCCTGCTGGCCTGGCTGGTGTCCACATGGGTTAGTTCGTCCTGCTGACCTGGCTGGCTGGTGTCCACATGGGTTAGTTCATCCTGCTGGCCTGGCTGGTGTCCACATGGGTTAGTTCGTCCTGCTGACCTGGCTGGCTGGTGTCCTCATGGGTTAGTTCATCCTGCTGACCTGGCTGGTGTCCACATGGGTTAGTTCATCCTGCTGACCTGGCTGGTGTCCACATGGGTTAGTTCATCCTGCTGACCTGGCTGGTGTCCACATGGGTTAGTTCATCCTGCTGGCCTGGCTGGTGTCCTCATGGGTTAGTTCATCCTGCTGACCTGGCTGGTGTCCACATGGGTTAGTTCATCCTGCTGACCTGGCTGGCTGGTAGTGATGATGAACTGGATCAGGTATGGGCCAGGTTGGTCTGAGGTATTTGAACGATAGGGTATCAACCAGAGTCCATCACACAGTGAGTATACACAAATTAAGAACACCTGCTCTTTCCATGACAGACTAACCAGGTGAATCCCTTATTGATGTCACTTGTTAATTCCACTTCAATCAGTGTAGATGAAGGGGAGGAGACAGGTTAAAGAAGGATTTTTAAACTTTGAGACAATTGATACATGGATTGTGTATGTGTGCCATTCAGAGGGTGAATGGGCAAGACAAAAGATGTACGTACCTTTGAACAAGGTATGGTTGTAGGTTTTCTACACTCAACAGTTTCCTGTGTATCAAGAATGGTCCACCACCCAAAAGACATCCAGCCAACTTGACAAAACTGTGGGAAGTATTGGCGTCAACATGGGCCAGCATCCCTGGGGAACGTTTTCAACACCTTGTAGAGTCCATGCCCCGACGTACTGAGGCTGTTCTGAGGGCAAAACGGGGGAGTGCGACTCAATATTAGGAAGGTGTTCTTAATGTTTTGTACACTCAGTGTATATTGAGGGCAGATTTCAATGACTGCAGTATCTGAACTGAAGGTGTTTGCCTCACAAGAAAATTAAGTAAAGCCTAGTAAAGCCTAGCATGGTGAAATACAAGACAAGTCTTCTTTTCGACCAGGTACCAACATTCACCACCGTTTCCCATTGAAATATCTGAGTAGCTCTTCACGGTCTGTGTTTACTCGTCAGTCTGTACAGGGGTCAACAGCTGTGATTTGTATTTTTTTTTTTACCTCAATAGATCCCAGATTGGTTATTGGATGATCAGGCATTCATTGGTTAATAACAATATACTATGCTAGCCAATAAACTATGCTAGCCTACTATGCTAGCCAATATACTATGCTAGCCTACTATGCTAGCCAATATACTATGCTAGCCTACTATGCTAGCCTACTATGCTAGCCAATATACTATGCTAGCCTACTATGCTAGCCAATATACTATGCTAGCCTACTATGCTAGCCTATTGTACGTCAGTCAGTCAGGGACAATATGAAGTCATCACATTGGAACGTAGGCTGCGTCATCGGCAGACACGTTGCAGAATCAATCTGGAGTCGCTGGAGCGTCCCCAGCTCCCAACACAGTGCTGTGAGCTGGGTTCACACCCACTGACTGTCTGGATGGATCAGTGTGCCAGAGCTACGGAGGCCCAGCAGGGTCAAAGTCAAGGGGAAAGTCAGGCCCTTCCTTTATTATACAGTAGTAATCTAGGCCCATAGTTACTAGTCAAAGGTTACCATAGAGTGAGTAATTAAAATACGAGTGGCTAGTTAGAAAACATTGTACATAGTCATGGTGTTGCTAAACACTGCTCTGATTTACTGTAAACCCCCTTGAAATGCCAATAGACACTAGTGTACTTATAGTATGACAGACTGTAATCGTTAAAATAAAGACACAAGCCGATGCCCGCCGTATAGGATGAGTGGTGGTTGTTGTGTTTCTACTTAGTCAGCAGATAGAGAGGTGATGTTCTAATTCAGAAAATTATAATACGAGTCTAAGGTCATAGTACAATGAGTGTAAATGTGCAAGTGTCAGCACGTGCTTCAGGGGATCAGTGTGGGACTGCGTGAGCCTCACAGAGTGTGCACAGTGTGTGTGTGTGTGTGTGTGTGTGTGTGTGTGCCTCCACATGTGCCGTGTGGGTGTAGACTATGTGTTTCCCATGGACGATCATGAGAGTAATCAGGTCAACATACACACACACACACACACTAATGGGAGTGGGCTGGTCAGGAGACTCCACAGTGATACATAATGGTGTGATCTCACTGGTGTTAATCTTGAGCTCTTGCAATTAAGTCTGAAATGTGACGTGGCCCTGTCACATTTCCTCTGCCCACGCTCATATTGGAGGCTTTAATAGATGGGAGGAATGACATGTGACTTCCGCTTGACCCCATCGATCAAATATGAGCTGCTGATTGGGTGGGCTGTGCCTGTAATTTGTTAAAGGGGGTTTTAGCGTTGATTAGAGATGGCAGTTTCAATGGATTTCTTTGAGATATTGTTTGGAGATGTGTAATAGATATGTCGTTTTTCCTCTTGAACATTGGGCATACTGTGCATAGGATCGTAGTTGATTTCAGCTATAGATCATCAGTGTTACCATGGCATTACAACTATTGGAATACAGCCAATTCAACAGATTTATTGGCCAACAACATTAACTCAAAGATTGCTTTATATTTCCATTTGGGGGCTATAAATAAACATGAATTAATTAGATGAATTTAAATCATGTGCTGTACTGTAGCTTTAAAAGCGGTGAGTATCTATTTCTGACAGTCAATGTTTTCCCTTCATATTCAGTATCTAGGTTATGATTCTAAAGGTCGTTCGTAAACCATTGAACCATTACTTATTCATTCATTCATTCATTCTTTTCATATGTCACTTGTATGTACTATGAGGTGCAATCCTTCACTTCTTAACCATACGGTGCAATCCTTCACTTCTTAAAACTGAGGTGCAATCCTTCACTTTTTAAATCTATGAGGTGCTATCCTTCACTTTTTAAAACCATGAGGTGCAATCCTTCACTTTTTAAAACTATGAGGTGCAATCCTTCACTTTTTAAAACCATGAGGTGCAGTCCTTCACTTCTTAAAACCATGAGGTGCAGTCCTTCATTTCTTAAAACCATGAGGTACAATCTTTCACTTCTTAAAACCATGCAGTGCAGGCTGCCTTAATTGAGTCTTCTGTAGTGGAACATGTTGAGAGCTGACATTTAGACTAGGGTTGGTTGGTTGATTGGTGTGAAGTGTCTTACTGTCAGCATTTAGCTACTAACCCTCCTCTCTCTTATCTGCTGTACTAACAGTTATCAGAGTGAGGCTACACACTTACATGCTGACTAGACCGCGTGCACCATCACGCGCATGTTGATTTTGTCAACCAACACCAGACACAATCAGGACACGCAGGCTGAAATATCAAAACAAACTCTGAACCAACTATATTAATTTGGGGACAGGTCGAAAAGCATTAAACATTTATGGCAATTTAGCAAGCTAGCTTGCTGTTGCTAGCTAATTTGTCCTGGGCTCCCAAGTGGCGCAGCGGTCTAAGGCACTGCATCTCAGTGCAAGAGACATCACTACAGTCCCTAGTTTGAATCCAGGCTGTATCACATCCGGCCCGTGGTTGGGAGTCCCATAGGGCGGAGCACAATTGGCCCAGCGTCGTCCGGGTTTGGCCGGGGTAGGCCATCATTGTAAATAATCATTTGTTCTTAACTGACTTGCTAAGTTAATTAAAGGTTACACATATAAACATTGGGTTGTTATTGTACCTGAAATGCACAAGGTCCTCTACTCCGACAATTAATCCACAGATTAAAGGGTAAACCGAGTGTGTTTCTGGTCATCTCTCCTCCTTCCGGCTTCTTCTTCTTCTTTGGACTTTATATGGCGGTGGGCATCCAACTAGACTGGAGTGTGGACCTCAGTTCATCTTTTAATCACCCACGTGGGTAAATGCTCCTAAAAATCAATGAGGAGATGGCACGTGGGTATATGCTCCTAAAAACCAATGAGGAGATGGGAGAGGCGGGACTTGCAGCGTGTCAAGCGTCACAAACAGAACCAAGTTCTATTTTAGCGCCTGGCTACGCAGACGCTCGCAAACAGTGTGGGTGCAATGATCGAATAACATGTATGTGTACATTTATTTTGCTATGCTCGCACACAAGACCGAAGCAGTGTTGTCAGCATGTTGGAAAACCTTATTTGGATGTCCCCATATGAGAACCTTTTTTGGTCCTTGGTAGAACCTTGTTGTGTTCCAGATAGAACACTCTGTGGGAAGTACCAAAAAGGGTTCTACAAAGAGTTTTCCTATGGGAATAACCGAAGAACCAAAAACAGACTGGAACCAAGGCTATCAGTACATATGCACACATATGGTGACATCGCGTACAGATATGTACTCAACAGTTAAACACATAACCGCACCATCTCACACATGGCAAACACACACTTCATGCCAGGGACATCTGTGTATCACATGTCTTTAAGCACTGGGATTTCCCTCTAGAGCCAGTAATAACTCTACAGGTATAATGTTGACTCCCTATCTAAACAACTGTAGCTTCACTAGACGCAGTGAAAAGTTGTACCCTGTGTGTTTCTGTTTTTAGCTAAGCATGTCTTTGTATTTTTCACCCTCGCAGATGAGCCCATGCAAAACAGACCTCTGTTCATTCAGCTTTCCCGAGAGGAAGCTCTTTATAGCTCATCTGCCAAACCTCATGGTGTGTGTGTGTGTGTGTGTGTGTATGTGTGTGTGTGTGTGTGTGTGTGTGTGTGTGTGTGAGCACTGATGGGTCTGTGTTAATTATTATATTGAATTATTGAATTGAGTAAATCTGCTCTATTCAATGCAGTAAAACATCAATTGTTCACATAAGCCATTGACACTGTGGTGGATAAACTTCTGGTGTGATTGTGGTGGCCCAACGTTCTCTCCGATCCAATTTCACATTTCAAGATCTTGGGTCATTTTTCATTTCCAACTGAGTTTCCTGTATTAAATCACGGCTAAATAGGCAATCGTAGAAAATGTAATATTTCTCACACTCCTTTCTCCAGAGGGAATTTGCCAATATATATCCTCATACAGGTAACTGCCAAAATAATGGAAACACTTGAGTAACACTTGGGTTAAACACTTGAATAACACCTGGGTTAAACATCTGAGTAACACCTGAGTAACACTTGAGTAACACCTGAGTAACACCTGAGTAACACTTGAGTAACACGTGAGTAACACCTGAGTAACATCTGAGTAACACTTGAGTAACACCTGGGTAACACCTGAGTAACACCTGAGTAACACTTGAGTAACACCTGAGTAACACCCGCGTAACACCTGAGTAACACCTGGGTAACACCTGAGTAACACTTGAGTAACACCTGAGTAACACCCGCGTAACACCTGAGTAACACCTGGGTAACACCTGAGTAACACTTGAGTAACACGTGAGTAACACCTGAGTAACACCTGAGTAACACTTGAGTAACACCTGAGTAACACCTGAGTAACACCTGGGTAACACTTTATGTTGGTGTTTCCTTTATTTTGGCACTTACCTGTACCTCTGCAGTTACTGTAACACAAGTCAACTTTATTAGGACATTTCATCATGTTCTTTCACTTTTAGTTTGAGTCTGTGTGTCACAAGGGTGAGGATATATGCTGTTCAGACTTCTGACAACCTAGTGCTACAGTTCATTTCTTCTTCACATCTCTACGTCGTACTCCTGAAACAGAAGCTATTGAAAAAAGAATTGGCATGTCCCAATTGGCAAAAATTGGCATGTCCCAATCCCAAGATAGTTTAAAAATGCTGCCTTCTTAAGGTGCCTTCGTTCGGACGATTTTGAAGGCAGCATCCCATGCATCCTTCACCTGGGGATATGTGTGTTAAGCCAGAACCAGACGTACAGTAAGAAGACCCATAATTCGGGCCAGAGAAATGGGCCTTTATCTCATCTATCTACATCAGGTGTGTATTTCACAGTAGCTATCCACATTTCCATAGAATCCCTTTGATCACCTGTGTGATATAGACGATAATTCCTGACAGACTTCAATAGTTCTGTTCACAGATTAACACTTTGCCTTTGGCAGGAAATCAATTTCTCTGCAATATGTAGGCTACTGTCACGACTTCCGCAGAAGTCTGCTCCTCTCCTTGTTCGTTCGGCGGTCGACGTCACCGGTCAACTAGCCATCGCCGCTCCACTGTTCATTGTTCCATTTGTTTTGTCTTATTTCCCCGCACACCTGGTTTGCATTCACTAATCACACTACATATATATTCCCTCTGTTCCCCCCCCATGTCTTTGTGTGGAATTGTTATTTGTTACGTATTTTTGTGTGACGCGCCAAGCTGGAGTTTACCGGGTCCCGTAATTCACCCGTAGTATGTTTATTGTTAAACTCTTTGCCTTCATTTTCTTTGTCGCGCTTTACACTTTCGCTTTTGGCTGGAGATTTGTTTGACCCAGTTGCGTCCGGCTGTTCTCTGCTTCTACCTAATAAAGTCTGCGCATGATCACAACTCTCTGCTCTCCTGCACCTGACTTCTACACCAGTAGATCACAACTCTCTGCTCTCCTGCACCTGACTTCTACACCAGTAGATCACAACTCTCTGCTCTCCTGCACCTGACTTCTACACCAGTAGATCACAACTCTCTGCTCTCCTGCACCTGACTTCTATACCAGTAGATCACAACTCTCTGCTCTCCTGCACCTGACTTCTACACCAGTAGATCACAACTCTCTGCTCTCCTGCACCTGACTTCTACACCAGTAGATCACAACTCTTTGCTCTCCTGCACCTGACTTCTATACCAGTAGATCACAACTCTCTGCTCTCCTGCACCTGACTTCTACACCAGTAGATCACAACTCTCTGCTCTCCTGCACCTGACTTCTATACCAGTAGATCACAACTCTCTGCTCTCCTGCACCTGACTTCTACACCAGTAGATCACAACTCTCTGCTCTCCTGCACCTGACTTCTACACCAGTAGATCACAACTCTCTGCTCTCCTGCACCTGACTTCTATACCAGTAGATCACAACTCTCTGCTCTCCTGCACCTGACTTCTACACCAGTAGATCACAACTCTCTGCTCTCCTGCACCTGACTTCTATACCAGTAGATCACAACTCTCTGCTCTCCTGCACCTGACTTCTACACCAGTAGATCACAACTCTCTGCTCTCCTGCACCTGACTTCTATACCAGTAGATCACAACTCTCTGCTCTCCTGCACCTGACTTCTACACCAGTAGATCACAACTCTCTGCTCTCCTGCACCTGACTTCTACACCAGTAGATCACAACTCTCTGCTCTCCTGCACCTGACTTCTACACCAGGTGCGCACAACCTTGACAGCTACGTACAGTATAAAAGTTAGCGTTGCTACGTAATGCATGAATTATATGGAGAAAGCCCAAAAAAATCTATGTTACCGTTCCCATGACAAAAAACAATCTCTTCAAAGTGAAAGTCTCGTAATCCAAAATTGGCAATGCACAGCCATAATGTGTTGTGGTGCTAGGTGAATGTGTTGTGGTGCTAGGAGAATGTGTTGTGGTGCTAGGAGAATGTGTTGTGGTGCTAGGAGAATGTGTTGTGGTGCTAGGAGAATGTGTTGTGGTGCTAGGGGAATGTGTTGTGGTGCTAGGGAAATGTGTTGTGGTGCTAGGGGAATGTGTTGTGGTGCTAGGGGAATGTGTTGTGGTGCTAGGGGAATGTGTTGTGGTGCTAGGGGAATGTGTTGTGGTGCTAGGGGTGTTGTGGTGCTAAATGTGTTGTGGTGCTAGGGGAATGTGTTGTGGTGCTAGGAGAATGTGTGCTGTGGTGCTAGGGGAACGTGTTGTGGTGCTAGGGAATGTGTTGTGGTGCTAGGGGTTGTGGTGCTAATGTGTTGTGGTGCTAGGAGAATGTGTTGTGGTGCTAGGGGAATGTTTTGTGGTGCTAAGGGAATGTGTTGTGGTGCTAGCGAACGTGTTGTGGTGCTAGGGAATGTGTTGTGGTGCTAGGGGAATGTGTTGTGGTGCTAGCGAACGTGTTGTGGTGCTAGGGAATGTGTTGTGGTGCTAGGGAATGTGTTGTGGTGCTAGGGAATGTGTTGTGGTGCTAGGGAATGTGTTGTGGTGCTAGGAGAATGTGTTGTGGTGCTAAGGTTGTGGTGCTAATGTGTTGTGGTGCTAGGAGAATGTGTTGTGGTGCTAGGGAATGTGTTGTGGTGCTAGGAGAATGTGTTGTGGTGCTAGGGAATGTGTGTGTTGTGGTGCTAGGGGAATGTGTTGTGGTGCTAGGAGAATGTGTTGTGGTGCTAGGAGAATGTGTTGTGGTGCTAGGGAATGTGTTGTGGTGCTAGGAGAATGTGTTGTGGTGCTAGGAGAATGTGTTGTGGTGCTAGGAGAATGTGTTGTGGTGCTAGGGAATGTGTTGTGGTGCTAGGGGAATGTGTTGTGGTGCTAGGGAATGTGTTGTGGTGCTAGGGGAATGTGTTGTGGTGCTAGGGAATGTGTTGTGGTGCTAGGGGAATGTGTTGTGGTGCTAGGGAATGTGTTGTGGTGCTAGGGAATGTGTTGTGGTGCTAGGGAATGTGTTGTGGTGAATGTGTTGTGGTGCTAGGAATGTGTTGTGGTGCTAGGGAATGTGTTGTGGTGCTAGGAGAATGTGTTGTGGTGCTAGGAGAATGAATGTGTTGTGGTGCTAGGAGAATGTGTTGTGGTGCTAGGGACATGTGTTGTGGTGCTAGGGGAACGTGTTGTGGTGCTAGGAGAATGTGTTGTGGTGCTAGGAGAATGTGTTGTGGTGCTAGGAGAATGTGTTGTGGTGCTAGGAGAATGTGTTGTGGTGCTAGGGGAACGTGTTGTGGTGCTAGGGACATGTGTCATAAACCATAAGAACAAACCAAAATAATCCAAGACCCAGTATTGCTTCACCCAAAAGAGAATGTGTTGTGCCGTCACATATGGAGACAGAACTTTTCAACCAGGTCCCAGCATCGTTTGTTATCTCTCTCTTCACCAAGACAATGCATTCACGTTTGAAACAGAAATACTGTGTTCAGGACTTTGTGCTCTAACTTCAAAGTGACCGTGGAGTTATGTCAGTCCAGCTGGAATGTCGTTCCTAGGGGAATGTTAGTTCTGAGGTTTGAGCTAACTGCTAACTAGCTAGCGTGTTCTCAGGGGTAGGTTGTTTTTATTGGCCTGACATCTCAGACACTTTAGAGCTGTGTGTAAGTATAACCGATGTGAAATGGCTAGATAGTTAGCGGTGGTGCGCGCTAATAGCGTTTCAATCGGTGACGTCACTCGCTCTGAGACCTTGATGTAGTGGTTCCCCTTGCTCTGCAAGGGCCGCGGCTTTTGTGGAGCGATGGGTAACGATGCTTCGTGGGCGACTGTTGTTGATGTGTGCAGAGGGTCCCTGGTTCGAGCCCGGGTATGGGCGAGGGGACGGACTAAAGTTATACTGTTACATAAGGAGCCAGGTGGGGAATGTCACAGTGGCGTGTGACACCTGGAACAGGGACCTCCTCTCCTCTCAGAGACACAGTGACACAGGAATTCAGCAGCCTTCTGCAAAATGACATCTAGGTCATTATTAAGGCTTTGACGTTTGTTGTTTTTGAAGGCTCGTTGCCATAGTAACGTAGAGACAGTAAATCGTCATGGTGATGTGCAGTTTCTTCCTGTGGAAACGTGATTTACTTTTGACTAAATTAACACGAGTAGACCCTGTCCTTTTAAATTATGATTATGACGTGTTTCAGTCGTTCAGTCACATGACAATAATAAGAAGTACTATGGTCCAAATACAGCAACGATAAGATCAGATGGAGAGAGAATGACACTACAGTAGATCCTGCAATAGCTTATTCCAGCTTCCTCAAGCCTGCCGTGCTGAACATAGTGTATGAGAGAGAGTGGTGGGGAATGTTGTAAGTGGTGCCAGGACATGTTGCCCTTTATGTTCTATGAGCTAGAGAGAAGGTCCATCAGAGGGCATAATCACCCTGACTGAACAGCTAACTCTGTTCCTCAGAACTGGCTCAGGATACCCCAGAGACAGAGTGAAGATCAATGAGGTTTTCTGAATTATTCATCAATGCATTTTCTTCTGTGTGTGTTTGAGTGTGAGTGTGAGTATGTGTGTGGCTCTTTGCTTGTGGGAGGATCAGGTCGTGTGCATGGATGACTGATGATAGGCTGGCTATTGTTGTCCAATATCTCACACTCACATTATGGGATATTACGTGCGTGGATTGGTGTGGGTGATAGAACACTCTAGTTTAACACTGCATGTTTAACAGAGAGAGAGACAGAGAGTGATAGCCATAGCTATAGCCAGCACACACAATACACCCATATGACTGCAGTATGAATTCCCTCTGGTGCCTGTGTAGCATCACCAGAGAGAGATCAACCCCCTACAGCAGAACAACAGAACCCCCAGCCTCAACCTTCCTGGTCGTTTGACTACTGATGAGCGAGCTACTAGCTAGCCATGCCACAGAACTGCTGTGTCAGCAACACTCCGAACTGAATCCTCTCTTCCAGAACATTCCTAGTCCCCGCTGAATGAACAAATTAACCGGATTAGCAAATCCAAATCACAGTCGGCTCCTTGTATTATTAAAAAAAGATTGAAATAGAGCTCAAATGTGGGTCAATAGAATTTGTGCTTTGAAATGTTTGGTGCGTTAAGAACGTGCTAAGACTGGGGATCTATGAGAGACGAGGTTGGCGTTAGCTGGCAGTGAGGTCACAGTGACGACTAGATTATCAAGCTCTGCTGCTTCTAAGTCACCCGGTTAAACTCGTACGTGGTTGAAAATGGATGTTTTCTAAACGCATGGCTGTACAGTAAGATGCTCAACAAGTCGTCAGACCTCAGGGTCTCCGCTTCACAGCTCTGTATGGGGGTTTTGATTGACAGCTGTTCTGAACTTGAGCACCACGTGACAGGAAGTCGCACCCCCCCCCTGCTAATTGGGCAACTTTTGATAAAATGTTTGTTGTCTGAGTGAAGGAAATGCTCTAAAATTAAGAGGACTCGGATGTATTTAGAAAGACGAGACGTTGACGATGACAATAAATACCGTTTTGTTGTCATACAAGCGAGCCAAACACTCGTGAGCCCAAATGTGTACTTCACATTTCAATATCAGAAACCGTGCTTTTATACAAGGTGACAACGTTTATGATCACTATGTTAGATGTACAGTTACCAAGACCTGTCGTCATACCCTGGGTTGTTCTGAACAGAATGAGCCAGTTAGTCTATTGTGAAGAGAACTCACTGCGACACACTCATGGCTCCTGTCAATGATCACCAAATCTGTTTCCCTGAATTGCATTGTGAAAGCCTAACACTGTAAGATCCTATTTTAGAACTTAACTAGTGATGGTGGCAATAGACACATGATGTCCACCAGACCCATATTTATAATGGACTGTTTTTGAATTGAATAAACAACAGTAATTGTGTGACTTCGCCGATGCAGGGCTGTGTTCTAATCAAAAGAACTACATACAGGCCAATTCCCACGAGTGTAAAGGGTTCATCCTTAACATCAGGCTGCATCAGGTGTGGTGTTGGGGGGTTGATGATCAAGGTTAACACCCGGTTTAGCAGAGAGAGTACTCTGAGACGTGTGTGTGTGTGTGTGTGTGTGTGTGTGTGTGTGTGTGTGTGTGTGTGTGTGTGTGTGTGTGTGTGTGTGTGTGTGTGTGTGTGTGTGTGTGTGTGTGTGTGTGTGTGTGTGTGTGTGTGTGTGTGCGTATGGGCTATTCTTTTTGTCTTTTTTATTGTATCTCATTATGGCAGATTTATGTTGTGTATTTAGATGGTGTTGTTTGACTGCAGGGTGTCTCAATGTTACACACACACACACACACACACACACACGTTCTCTCTGGCGTATTCAAAGTGGTAAAGTGGGTCAAGATGGTGAATGGCGTCAGGCTTATTTTACAGGGAGAAGGCAGGTCTGGCATTTAGTCTCAGACTCCTCTCTTCTCTCCTCTCCTCTTCCTTTCCTCCTCCCCTCCTCTCCTCCTCTTCTCCTCTCCTTCTCTTCTCTGCTCCGCCTCCTCTTCTCTTCTCCTCCTCCTTTTCTCCTCTCCTCCTCCTCTCTCCTCTTCTCCTCTCCTTCTCTCCTCTTCTCTTCACCTCCTCTCCTCCTCTCCTTCTCCTCTCATCTTCCTCTCTTCTCCTCCCTAAGCCTGAGAGTGTGGAGTATCTCTTTCAATCAGTATGTTGACTCTTCTTGATCCTCTCATTTGAACCTACCTCTTTAGGTACTGCCCTTTTCCCTGTTGCTAGGTGATGTTCATTGCATTACAGGCAGGTCTGGCATTTAGTGTCTCAAACTACTCCTCCTCTCCTTCTCCTTCTCCTCTCCTCCTCTCCTCCTCTTCTCCTCTTCTCCTCTCCTCCTCTCCTCCTCTTCTCCTCTTCTCCTCTCCTCCTCTTCTCCTCTTCTCCTCTTCTCCTCTTCTCCTCTCCTCCTCTCCTCCTCTCCTCCTCTTCTCCTCCTCTTCTCCTCTTCTCCTCTCCTCCTCTTCTCCTCTTCTCCTCTCCTCCTCTCCTCCTCTTCTCCTCCTCTTCTCCTCTTCTCCTCCTCTCCTCCTCTTCTCCTCTTCTCCTCTCCTCTCTCTTCTCCTCTTCTCCTCTCCTCCTCTCCTCCTTTCTCCTCCTCTCCTCCTCTCCTCCTCTTCTCCTCCTCTCCTCCTCTTCTCCTCCTCTTCTCCTCTTCTCCTCCTCTCCTCCTCTTCTCCTCCTCTTCTCCTCTTCTCCTCTCCTCCTCTTCTCCTCTTCTCCTCTCCTCCTCTCCTCCTCTTCTCCTCCTCTCCTCCTCTCCTCCTCTTCTCCTCCTCTCCTCCTCTTCTCCTCTCCTCCTCTTCTCCTCTCCTCCTCTCCTCCTCTTCTCCTCCTCTCCTCCTCTTCTCCTCCTCTTCTCCTCTTCTCCTCCTCTCTCCTCTTCTCCTCTCCTTCTCTCCTCTTCTCTTCACCTCCTCTCCTCCTCTCCTTCTCCTCTCATCTTCCTCTCTTCTCCTCCCTAAGCCTGAGAGTGTGGAGTATCTCTTTCAATCAGTATGTTGACTCTTCTTGATCCTCTCATTTGAACCTACCTCTTTAGGTACTGCCCTTTTCCCTGTTGCTAGGTGATGTTCATTGCATTACAGGCAGGTCTGGCATTTAGTGTCTCAAACTACTCCTCCTCTCCTTCTCCTTCTCCTCTCCTCCTCTCCTCCTCTCCTCCTCTTCTCCTCCTCTTCTCCTCTTCTCCTCTCCTCCTCTTCTCCTCTTCTCCTCTTCTCCTCTTCTCCTCTCCTCCTCTCCTCCTCTCCTCCTCTTCTCCTCCTCTTCTCCTCTTCTCCTCTCCTCCTCTTCTCCTCTCCTCCTCTCCTCCTCTTCTCCTCTTCTCCTCTCCTCCTCTCCTCCTCTTCTCCTCCTCTTCTCCTCTTCTCCTCCTCTCCTCCTCTTCTCCTCTCTCTCCTCTCCTCCTCTTCTCCTCTTCTCCTCTCCTCCTCTCCTCCTCTTCTCCTCCTCTCCTCCTCTCCTCCTCTTCTCCTCCTCTCCTCCTCTTCTCCTCTCCTCCTCTTCTCCTCTCCTCCTCTCCTCCTCTTCTCCTCCTCTCCTCCTCTTCTCCTCCTCTTCTCCTCTTCTCCTCCTCTCCTCCTCTTCTCCTCCTCTTCTCCTCTTCTCCTCTCCTCCTCTTCTCCTCTTCTCCTCTCCTCCTCTTCTCCTCTTCTCCTCTCCTCCTCTTCTCCTCTTCTCCTCTCCTCCTCTTCTCCTCCTCTCCTCCTCTTCTCCTCCTCTCCTCTTCTCCTCCTCTCCTCCTCTTCTCCTCTTCTCCTCTCCTCCTCTCCTCCTCTCCTCCTCTTCTCCTCTCCTCCTCCTCTCCTCTCCTCTTCTCCCCTCTCTCCTCTTCTCCTCCTCTCCTCCTCTTCTCCTCCTCTTCTCCTCTTCTCCTCTCCTCCTCTTCTCCTCTCTTCACCTCCTCTCCTTGTTCTTAATTCCAAGAGGGCTAAACCCATGTCTTAATCTCAGGGCAGTGAGAGAAAAAGCTCATAAAAGCAATTGAACATGTTTAAGTCACTCACAAACTTAATCTGAAAGTTTCAGTATGGATTATTTTAAACCCAAGAACATGTTTTAGAACAGTCATCTCAGTATGAAATATGCTAACATGATTTGCTATTGCTAGCTACAGTGCCTTCGCAATGTATTTTCCACATTTGGTTACAGGCTTATTCTAAAATTTATTTAAAATAGTTTGTTGCCCTCATCAATCTACACACAATAACCCATAATGACAAAGCAAAAGCAGGTTTTTAGATTTTTTTTGCTAATTTATATAAAAAATTACAAATGGAAATATCATACCGGCGCCGACAGAGATGGCCGCCTCGCTTCGCGTTCCTAGGAAACTATGCAGTTTTTTGTTTTTTTACGTGTTATTTCTTACATTAGTACCATCTTAGGTTTCATTACATACAGTCGAGAAGAACTACTGAATATAAGATCAGCGTCAACTCACCATCAGTACGACCAAGAATATGTTTTTCGCGACGCGGATCCTGTGTTCTGCCTTACAAACAGGACAACGGAGTGGATTCCATGCAGCGACCCAAAAAAACGACTCCGAAAAAGAGGGAAACGAGGCGGTCTTCTGGTCAGACTCCGGAGACGGACACACCGTGCACCACTCCCTAGCATTCTTCTTGCCAATGTCCAGTCTCTTGACAACAAGGTTGATGAAATCCGAGCAAGGGTAGCATTCCAGAGGGACATCAGAGACTGTAACGTTCTTTGTTTCACGGAAACATGGCTCACTGGAGAGACGCTATCCGAGGCGGTGCAGCCAACGGGTTTCTCCACGCATCGCGCCGACAGAAACAAACATCTTTCTGGTAAGAAGAGGGGCGGGGGCGTATGCCTTATGACTAACGTGACATGGTGTGATGAAAGAAACATACAGGAACTCAAATCCTTCTGTTCACCTGATTTAGAACTCCTCACAATCAAATGTAGACCGCATTATCTACCAAGAGAATTCTCTTCGATTATAATCACAGCCGTATATATCACCCCCAAGCAGACACATCGATGGCTCTGAACGAACTTTATTTAACTCTCTGCAAACTGGAAACGATTTATCCGGAGGCTGCATTCATTGTAGCTGGGGATTTTAACAAGGCTAATCTGAAAACAAGACTCCCTAAATTTTATCAGCATATCGATTGCGCAACCAGGGGTGGAAAGACCTTGGATCATTGTTACTCTAACTTCCGCGACGCATATAAGGCCCTGCCCCGCCCCCCTTTCGGAAAAGCTGACCACGACTCCATTTTGTTGATCCCTGCCTACAGACAGAAACTAAAACAAGAGGCTCCCACGCTGAGGTCTGTTCAACGCTGGTCCGACCAAGCTGACTCCACACTCCAAGACTGCTTCCATCACGTGGACTGGGAGATGTTTCGTATTGCGTCAGATAACAACATTGACGAATACGCTGATTCGGTGTGCGAGTTCATTAGAACGTGCGTTGAAGATGTCGTTCCCATAGCAACGATTAAAACATTCCCTAACCAGAAACCGTGGATTGATGGCAGCATTCGTGTGAAACTGAAAGTGCGAACCACTGCTTTTAATCAGGGCAAGGTGTCTGGTAACATGACTGAATACAAACAGTGCAGCTATTCCCTCCGCAAGGCTATTAAACAAGCTAAGCGTCAGTACAGAGACAAAGTAGAATCTCAATTCAACGGCTCAGACACAAGAGGCATGTGGCAGGGTCTACAGTCAATCACGGACTACAGGAAGAAATCCAGCCCAGTCACGGACCAGGATGTCTTGCTCCCAGGCAGACTAAATAACTTTTTTGCCCGCTTTGAGGACAATACAGTGCCACTGACACGGCCTGCAATGAAAACATGCGGTCTCTCCTTCACTGCAGCCGAGGTGAGTAAGACATTTAAACGTGTTAACCCTCGCAAGGCTGCAGGCCCAGACGGCATCCCCAGCCGCGCCCTCAGAGCATGCGCAGCTGGCCGGTGTGTTTACGGACATATTCAATCAATCCCTATACCAGTCTGCTGTTCCCACATGCTTCAAGAGGGCCACCATTGTTCCTGTTCCCAAGAAAGCTAAGGTAACTGAGCTAAACGACTACCGCCCCGTAGCACTCACATCCGTCATCATGAAGTGCTTTGAGAGACTATTCAAGGACCATATCACCTCCACCCTACCTGACACCCTTGACCCACTCCAATTTGCTTACCGCCCAAATAGGTCCACAGACGATGCAATCTCAACCACACTGCACACTGCCCTAACCCATCTGGACAAGAGCAATACCTATGTGAGAATGCTGTTCATCGACTACAGCTCGGCATTCAACACTATAGTACCCTCCAAGCTCGTCATCAAGCTCGAGACCCTGGGTCTCGACCCCGCCCTGTGCAACTGGGTACTGGACTTCCTGACGGGCCGCCCCCAGGTGGTGAGGGTAGGCAACAACATCTCCTCGCCGCTGATCCTCAACACTGGGGCCCCACAAGGGTGCGTTCTGAGCCCTCTCCTGTACTCCCTGTTCACCCACGACTGCGTGGCCATGCACGCCTCCAACTCAATCATCAAGTTTGCGGACGACACAACAGTGGTAGGCTTGATTACCAACAACGACGAGACGGCCTACAGGGAGGAGGTGAGGGCCCTCGGAGTGTGGTGTCAGGAAAATAACCTCACACTCAACGTCAACAAAACTAAGGAGATGATTGTGGACTTCAGGAAACAGCAGAGGGAACACCCCCTATCCACATCGATGGAACAGTAGTGGAGAGGGTAGCAAGTTTTAAGTTCCTCGGCATACACATCACAGACAAACTGAATTGGTCCACTCACACAGACAGCATTGTGAAGAAGGCACAGCAGCGCCTCTTCAACCTCAGGAGGCTGAAGAAATTCGGCTTGTCCCCAAAAGCACTCACAAACTTCTACAGATGCACAATCGAGAGCATCTTGGCGGGCTGTATCACCGCCTGGTACGGCAACTGCTCCGCCCTCAACCGTAAGGCTCTCCAGAGGGTAGTGAGGTCTGCACAACGCATCACCGGGGAAAACTACCTGCCCTCCAGGACACCTACACCACCCGATGTTACAGGAAGGCCATAAAGATCATCAAGGACATCAACCACCCGAGCCACTGCCTGTTCACCCCGCTATCATCCAGAAGGCGAGGTCAGGACAGGTGCATCAAAGCTGGGACCGAGAGACTGAAAAACAGCTTCTATCTCAAGGCCATCAGACTGTTAAACAGCCACCACTAACATTGAGTGGCTGCTGCCAACACACTGACACTGACTCAACTCCAGCCACTTTAATATTGGGAATTGATGGGAAATGATGTAAATATATCACTAGCCACTTTAAACAATGCTACCTTATATAATGTTTACATACCCTACATTATTCATCTCATATGCATACGTATATACTGTACTCTATATCATCGACTGCATCCTTATGTAATACATGTATCACTAGCCACTTTAACTATGCCACTTTGTTTACATACTCATCTCATATGTATATACTGTACTCGATACCATCTACTGTATCTTGCCTATGCTGCTCTGTACCATCACTCATTCATATATCCTTATGTACATATTCTTTATCCCCTTACACTGTGTATAAGACAGTAGTTTTGGAATTGTTAGTTAGATTACTTGTTGGTTATTACTGCATTGTCGGAACTAGAAGCACAAGCATTTCGCTACACTCGCATTAACATCTGCTAACCATGTGTATGTGACAAATAAAATTTGATTTGATTTGATTTGATCATATTTACATAAGTATTCAGACCCTTTACTCAGTACTTTGTTGAAGCACCTTTGGCAACGATTACAGCTTTGAGGCTTCTTGGGTATGACGCTGCAAGCTTGGCACACCTGTATTTGGGGAGTTTCTCCCATTTGTTTTAAGGGAGTTTCTTCCATTCTTATCTGCAGATCCTCTCAAACTCTGTCAGGTTGGATGGGGAGCGTTGCTGCACAGCTATTTTCAGGTCTCTCCAGAGGTGTTCAATCAGGTTCAAGTCTGGTCTCTGGCTGGGCCACTCAAGGACATTCATTCAGAGACTTGTCCCGAAGCCACACCTGCATTGTCTTGCCTGTGTGCTTGGGTTCGTTGTCCTGTTGGGAGATGAACCTTCGCCCTACTCTGAGGTCCTTAGGGCTCTGGAGCAGGTTATCATCAGGGATCTGTACTTTGCTCCATTCATCTTTGCCTCGATCCTGACTAGTCTCCCGGTCCCTGCTGCTGAAAAATATTCCCACAGCATGATGCTGCCACCATCGTGCTTCACCGTAGGGATGGTGCCAAGGTTTCCTCCAGATGTGACACTTGGCAATGAGGCCAAAGAGTTCAATATTGGTTTAATCAGACCAGAGAATCTTGTTTCTCATGGTCTGAGAGTCTTTAAGTGCCTTTTGACAAACTCCAAGCGGACTGTCAGTGAGGAGTGGTTTCCGTCTGGCCACTCTACCATAGAGGTATGATTGGTGGAGTGCTGCAGAGATGGTTGTCCTTCTGGAAGATTCTCCCATCTCCACAGAGGACTCTAGAGCGCTGTCAGAGTGACCATCGGGTTCTTGGTCACCTCCCTGACCAAGTCCCTTTTCCCCCGACTGCACAGTTTGGCCGAGCGGCCAGATCTAGGTAGAGTCTTGGTGGTTCCAAACTTCTTCCATTTAAGAATGATGGAGGCCATTGTGTTCTTGGGGACCTTCAATGCTGCAGACATTTTTTGGTACCCTTCCCCAGATCTGTGCCTCAACACAATACTGTCTCGGACCTCTACAGACAATTCCTTCTACCTCATGGCTTGGTTTTTACACTGACATGCACTGTCAACTGTGGGACCTTGCCTCCCGAGTGGCGCAGTGGTCTAAGGCACTGCATTGCAGTTGCTACAGTAGCTGTGCCACTAGAGATCCTGTTTCGAGTCCATGCTATGCCGCAGCCGGCCGTGGGGTGTGTGTAGACTGCTGAGGAATTCCTGCTGAGGAATTTGTATTATTTAGTAACATTTTAGAATAAGGCTGTAACATTTTTGTTGTTGTTGAAAAAGTCAATGGTCTGAATACTTCCTGAAGGCACTGTAGATAGCTAGCTAAAGCAGTTGCCTAGCAACAAACATCTTAAGAAGATTGGTAAGAAGATATTTGAGAAATGTGAAAAAATCATTACCTCTTAAAATATTTTTTTTCTTAAGAGACTTGTTAAGTTTTTGCGAATCCAGGCCCAGGACTAAACAGTGTTTGCTCCAAACTGTCTCTAGTTACTCTGTAAAATTCGCTGGTCCATAGTTCTGAAATGGAAATATCAACTTAAAAGGCACAGAGAGAGAGAGAGAGAGAGGCACGCTCCATCCCTTCATCCTCCTCTCCCGTGGCGCCCTCCTGCAAGGTCGCCATGGGTTACAGCCTGATTCATCCTCCCACTCCCATCAGCTCACACACACACACACACACACACACACACACACACACACACACACACACACACACACACACACACACACACACACACTCAATGCCAACTCCCCCATTGCAGAGTTTCTGTTTATGATAATTCCTACTGCATCCATAATGTTACTATACCAGCCTGACTTGTATTGTGTATGTGTGGGCTTGGCTGTCTGCTCTGTGGGAATGGGGTTTGAATGTGTATTATTCTTATTGGCTCTCCACTCTGTTTGGAATCTTATTTATTGATTTTGACTCCCTTAAAAAGCACCCAACATAATAGCAAGTAACAATTTGGCTAAACAACACTGGCTGGGGAAAATCGTTTGGCTGTAGAAAGTAGAAAGTGAAAATGGGTTGGGATATTTACTGTGGAGTGGTTTATATGAATTCCCTCAGCGCTGTGTGTGTGTGTGTGTGTGTGTGTGTGTGTGTGTGTGTGTGTGTGTGTGTGTGTGTGTGTGTGTGTGTGTGTGTGTGTGTGTGTGTGTGTGTGTGTGTGTGTGTGTGTGTGTGTGTGTGTGGACATGTTTAACTATACTTGTGGAGACCAGAAGTTCCCACAAGAATAGTAAACAAAAATTTGACCAACTGGGGACATTTTGTTAGTCCACAAAGTCGAATTATATATCTAGGGGGTTTAGGGTTGAGGTTAGAATTAGGGTTAGGGTTAGGAGCTAGGGTACGGGTTAGGAGCTAGGGTAAAGGTTTAAGGGTTTTTGGGTAAAGGTTAGGGTTAGGGTACGGGTTAGGGTTAGGATAAGGGTAAAGGTTAGGGTTAGGATAAGGGTAAAGGTTAGGGTTAGGATAAGGGTAAAGGTTAGGATAAGGGTAAAGGTTAGGGTTAGGGTAAAGGTTAGGGTTAGGATAAGGGTAAAGGTTAGGGTTAGGATAAGGGTAAAGGTTATAGGGTTTTTGGGTAAAGGTTAGGGTTAGGATAAGGGTACGGGTTATAGGGTTTTGAATGGGACTGAATGGTGTGACCTGTGGAAACGTTATAAATCAAATCCCCAGGGAGCAGCAGTGTGCAGTGTTTTCCTGTCTGTTTTCCAGGAGTCTACAACTTCATCACCTGTGGAAAGTACCTGGATGTGCATATGTTCTTCAGCTTTTGTACTGAATTCTCTCTCTCTCTCTCTCTCTCTCTCTCTCTCTCTGTTTCTCTCTCTCTCTCTCTCTGTTTCTCTCTCTCTCTTTCTCTCTCTCTCTCTCTTTCTCACTCTCTCTTTCTCTCTTTATCTCCCACTTTCTCTCCATCCATTTAGTTAATTGCCATTAATAACATTGGCCTTATTAACAACAATAGTAGGTAGATTAGAGAGTTTTGATATTCTGATATAGTTTAAATGACTCCCGTTGCCATGGAGAAATAATGATGGGGTTATTATGCCCTTTTGAATCCCCTGCTGGCATGCCAACCTCTCTTAGCAACCCGTTTCTCTCCTGAAGTTACTTCTTGTTGCCTGCTGATTTCATGGGTGCAGTCATCACCGTAAGGGAATTTCATCATTTCGCCCATCTTTTAACCTAAATGCAATGACATGGTGAACTTTTTGTTGTTGATTTCATGTTGAATTCATGTCACTGAGTGACTTCTGTTCCCAGTGGGTTGATATGCCTCTCACAATTACACACTAGCCCCATTTACCCTTTTCATTCTTCGCTGTGTAGAGAGTAGAGAGTAGAGAGCAGAGAGCAGTGAGTAGTGGCTGCCCTGAGATATAGAGTTTTAAGTGAAGTTGTACTTTGACCATCCTTTTTAAATCCCACCTCTGGCTATCACGAGTTAAGCTGCTATACTCTTCAATCCCAAAGTCTTCCACTCACCCACTCATCCCTCTCCACATCCCTCTCCACTCATCCCTCTCCACATCCCTCTCCACATCCCTCTCCACATCCCTCTCCACTCATCCCTCTCCACATCCCTCTCCACATCCCTCTCCACATCCCTCTCCACACCCCTCTCCACACCCCTCTCCACACATCCCTCTCCACACCCCTCTCCACATCCCTCTCCACATCCCTCTCCACTCATCCCTCTCCACATCCCTCTCCACATCCCTCTCCACATCCCTCTCCACTCATCCCTCTCCACATCCCTCTCCACATCCCTCTCCACTCATCTCTCTCCACATCCCTCTCCACATCCCTCTCCACACCACTCTCCACACCCTTCTCTCCACACCCCTCTCCACACATCCCTCTCCACACCCCTCTCCACATCCCTCTCCACACCCCTCTCCACTCATCCCTCTCCACATCCCTCTCCACATCCCTCTCCACTCATCCCTCTCCACTCATCCCTCTCCACATCCCTCTCCACATCCCTCTCCACATCCCTCCCCACCCTCCCCATCTCTCTCTCCACATCCCTCTCCACTCATCCCTCTCCACACCCCTCCCCACTCATCCCTCTCCACATCCCTCTCCACACCCCCTCTCCACACCCCTCTCCACACCCCTCCCCACTCATCCCTCTCCACATCCCTCTCCACTCATCCCTCCCACACCATCCCTCTCACCCCTCTCCACATCCCTCTCCACATCCCTCTCCACATCCCTCTCCACATCCCTCTCCACTCATCCCTCTCCACATCCCTCTCCACATCCCTCTCCACTCACCCCTCTCCACTCACCCCTCTCCACTCACCCCTCCCCACTCACCCTCCCCACTCACCCCTCTCCACTCACCCCTCTCCACTCACTCCTCTCCACTCACCACTCACCACTCACCCCTCTCCACTCATCCCTCTCCACTCTCCACTCACCCCTCTCCACTCACCCCTCCCCACTCACCCCTCCCCACTCACCCATCCCCACTCACCCCTCCCCACTGATCCCTCTCCACACCCCTCTCCACTCATCCCTCTCCACTCACCACTCACCCCTCCCCACTCACCCCTCTCCACTCACCCCTCCCCACTCATCCCTCTCCACTCACACAGGGATTCGCACACACCCTTTCTCTTGAGAACTGGAGATCACATTACGTGTGTGTTTGGTCTCTCTTGTGGGATTGGTACTCATCGATCCCCCGTCCTCCGTCCCCCGTCCCAGTATCCCTAAATCCCAACATTCTCATGAGTTATATGGGGATAAATCACCACCTGGATCCTTTGAAGTGGGTTTTTTATGATAATGGGTCACGCCTGTCACATTTGAATACCTTGGTTTTCATGCATTCCTCCATTAACAGTACGTTTTATAACCACAGAGGCCCAGTGTGCCGTATGAATTACCCCAGTGGGAAAGCACTGATTCATCCTGCGTGTGATTTTGCACCCTAATCAGCTGAGGTTACAGTAGGAATACGAGTTCAATTTCAGAGGTCAAGGTGAAGGGTTCTCTGCTCTTAGTGAACAATCCTCCAATTGTATGGCATTCTAAGAATGACTCCATAGTAACGCTGTGTTCTTTCCATCTTCCTCTTCCTGCTCTATATGTACTCTACAGCTCATTCTCTTCTATACACAATGCAGTTCTTTCCTCTTTCTAGTTAGGCTACCACCCGTTCTGTCACTTCCTGCTCCTCCTCTTCCTGCTCCCTCCCTCCCTGTAACACTTGTCGTCTGGAGAAAGAGAGGAGGACCAAGGTGCAGTGTGGTAAGTGTTCATTATTTTAATAAAACAACTGAACACTGAACAAAACAACAAAAACGACAAACGAACAGTCCTGTAAGGTGATGAAAAACACTAAACAGAAAATAATCACCCACCACCAAAATGGGGAAAACAATCTCAATCAGAGACAACCAGGCTACCTAAGTATGATTCTCAATCAGAGACAACCAGGCTACCTAAGTATGATTCTCAATCAGAGACAACCAGGCTACCTAAGTATGATTCTCAATCAGAGACAACCAGGCTACCTAAGTATGATTCTCAATCAGAGACAGCCAGGCTACCTAAGTATGATTCTCAATCAGAGACAACCAGGCTACCTAAGTATGATTCTCAATCAGAGATAACCAGGCTACCTAAGTATGATTCTCAATCAGAGATAACCAGGCTACCTAAGTATGATTCTCAATCAGAGACAACCAGGCTACCTAAGTATGATTCTCAATCAGAGACAACCAGGCTACCTAAGTATGATTCTCAATCAGAGACAACCAGGCTACCTAAGTATGATTCTCAATCAGAGACAACCAGGCTACCTAAGTATGATTCTCAATCAGAGAGAACCAGGCTACCTAAGTATGATTCTCAATCAGAGACAACGATCGACAGCTGCCTCTGAGGCCAAACACATAGAAATACAACAAAGAAAAAAGAACACAGAATATCCACCCCAACTCACACCCTGACCAAACTAACACAAAGACATAATAAAGGAACTAAGGTCAGAACGTGACACTCCCTCCCTCCCTCCCTCCCTCCCTCCCTCCCTCCCTCCCTCCCTCCCTCCCCTCCCTCCCTCCCTCCCTCCCTCCCTCCCTCCCTCCCTCCCTCCCTCCCCCTCCCTCCCTCCCTCCCTCCCTCCCTCCCTCCCTCAGGTTATATTCACTATGATAACTAATCACCCAGTATCTGCCCAGCAGATCTAGGAAATGATCTATCCCTCTCTCTCTCTCTCTCTCTCTCGCTCTCTCCCTCTCTCTCCCTCTCTCCCTCTCCCATGCTAACAAACCGTGTTCAGGATGACTGATTAGTCTGACAACAGCCTTCTGCAGCCTCCACAAATCTGTCTGGACCCCTGAAACTACTCTGAGTATAGAGAGAGATAGAGAACAGACGGGAGGAGAACAGAGAGAGGAGAACAGAGGGGAGGAGAACAGAGGAGAGGAGAACAGAGGGGAGGAGAGAGAGAGAGGAGAAGATGGGGAAAGAGAGAGACACTAACTACATTTCCATCCACAGTTTCTATGCAAGTAAAGTCATAGCATATAAAATAAATCCCGACAGCTGTGATGGAAACAGGACATTTTTTAAAGTGTTTTTATGCTGACATCATTTGTTTGTTCGACATGGTGGGAGTTTTTTCGTGTCTGTAAAATTAATTATGTGAGAAATTGCGGTAGAAACACTTTTGTGAACAAAAAATGGATATAATAACTATCATATTGAAGTAAAGTTGGGAGTCACACGATGACATGGTGTGTGGTCCTCCCACTACCTCTCAGGAAACCATGCTGTTTATTAGGCTACAGATAAAATGATTTATGATGAGGAAGTGCAAGGTGAAGAGCTTGATGCTGCTCTCTAATAATTATCCAGGGTCTTATTCTGGTGACATGATGCTTGACTGCCGCTTGACAAGTCAAAATAGTCTCTCTTATCCGTAACAATGTGATCATGTAGACTAGCCTACCCGCACCGTATCTGCCAGCTGGTGGCTACAGCGCACACGTCAACACCAGACCAGTCTGTGACGGAACTAGCAGTAGAGATGATAATGCCACGGAAACACCAGACCAGTCTGTGACGGAACTAGCAGTAGAGATGATAATGCCACGGAAACACATAGAATGTTCTATTTTTATTCGGTAACATGAAAACTGAGAAAGTGAGAAAGTGCGTTTTGCGTGACGTCATCCCGCACGGATTTTTTATCTGCGGCAAGTCAGTTTGGTGGAAACACACCACTGGTGGGGAAAATGTGCATTTTTCTAGAATATTCACATGAAACTCTGTGGCTAATTGGATTGAAACAGCTGTAGACCAGTGAAGTCTTCCTCTGCAACAGACTTTTTACATCTTTGTGTCCAGCGCCATCTTTCATCTATTTAGAAAAGGGATGGGCAACTCCAGTCCTCGGGGTTCTGATTGGTCACACTTTTCCCCCCAGCACCAGCTAACACACCTGGCTCCAATAATCAACCAATCAGGATCTTCAGTTTAGAATGTAGTTAGTTTAATCAGCTGTGTGATGGGGGGGGTGAAGTATGAGTATCCCCAAGGACTGGAGTTGACCATTCCTGATTTAGACCAGGTCTGCCCAATCCTGGTGCTGGAGGGCCGAAACACTTCTGGTTTTAATTATCTCCTTCCAATCAGAGACTAATTCAGACCTGGGACACCAGGTGACTGCAATTGACTACCAAGTAGAAACAAAACACAGATGTGTTTCGGCTGTCCAGAACCAGGAATGTGAGAACCTGGCCCTTTAAGGATCCTTGAGTCAGAACATGTTATCGTCATCAGTGTGTGAATGACTGGACTCCAGCCTAATGAGACGACATGGCTAGGGTTGTGGGAGTAGCCATCGTCGTACTGTAGAGGCCTGCTAGAAGGGTCTGATCCAATAGAATGATAGATTGATCTGCAGAGTTCTCTGCAGGTTGATGCTCTGTTACCTCTGTTACCTCTGTTACCTCTGTTACCTCTAGGGCAGTTCAGGTTGTTGATGAAGGACCTCTATGTTGAAGGATGGGATTGCTTTTCTTCAATTGCTTGTTAACATTGTATGTTTTTATTGCGTTGTATTTGTAAATGTTGTAAATGTGTGTGATTTATTTATGTAGGTGCAGGGCTCCTTTGAAGAAGAGGCCTTGGTCTCAATGAGATTTAAATAACCAAAGAGAGCATCAGGAGCTCTAGGTGAACATGTGTGTGTGTGTGTGTGTGTGTGTGTGTGTGTGTGTGTGTGTGTGTGTGTGTGTGTGTGTGTGTGTGTGTGTGTGTGTGTGTGTATGTGTCTGCCTGCCTAAGTGTGTGTGTGTGTGTGTGTGTGTGTGTGTGTGTGTGTGTGTGCCTGTCTGCCTGCCTAAGTGTGTGTGTGTGTGTGTGTGCTTGCCCTACTGTCCCCACACAAGAGTTGGATGTATAATAACCCTCTGCTATCACCTCTCATCTCAGTATTATAGGTTTTATATGTCATGTAAGCATTGCCAACATTATTGCTTCGACGTGGTCTACAGATTGATGACAACCAAATGTGTTAATGCCACTGCAAGGCAGTGTTGTGAACTCACTGCTGCTGTTCCCATAGCATTGTGATGTAGTTTCATTATTTCCGTATTGCAGATAGCAGATGAAGGATTAGATGACTATGACTCTCCTGGATCATGTGGTCCTCTTCAGTTTGATGAATAGCTTCCTGGAGCTCTGAATACAAAAGCATCACAAACAAACCTTAAGATGACCTACATATGACCTGGATGCAGATAAACGTTGAATGTGTGATGAATTATGTAATTAATTTGCTAGCCACTCACTTTTTCCTATTTTCTGACATGAGTGAGGGTAGCCTTCATTTATTAATCTCTCTCTCTCTCTCTCTCTTTGTCTCTCTGTCTATATCTCTGTCTCTGTCTCTCTCCCTGTCTCTCTCTCCCTGTCTCTGCCTCTCTCTGTCTCTGTCTCTCTGTCTCTGTCTCTCTGTCTCTCTCTCTCTCTCTCTCTGTCTCTCTCTCTCTCTGTCTCTCTCTCTCTCTGTCTCTCTCTGTCTCTGCCTCTCTCTGTCTCTGTCTCGCTCTCTCTCTCTCTCTGTCTCTCTCTGTCTCTGTCTCTCTCAATTCAATTCAATTCAAGGGCTTTATTGGCATGGGAAACATGTGTTAACATTGCCAAAGCAAGTGAGGTAGATAATATATAAAGTGAAATAAACAATAAAAATTAACAGTAGACATCACACATACAGAAGTTTCAAAACAATAAAGACATTACAAATGTCATATTATATATATATATACAGTGTTTTAACAATGTACAAATGGTAAAGGACACAAGATAAAATAAATAAGCATAGATATGGGTTGTATTTACAATGGTGCGTGTTCTTCACTGGTTGCCCTTTTCTCGTGGCAACAGGTCACAAATCTTGCTGCTTTGATGGCACACTGTGGAATTTCACCCAGTAGATATGGGAGTTTTTCAAAATTGGATTTGTTTTCGAATTCTTTGTGGATCTGTGTAATCTGAGGGAAATATGTCTCTCTAATATGGTCATACATTGGGCAGGAGGTTAGGAAGTGCAGCTCAGTTTCCACCTCATTTTGTGGGCAGTGAGCACATAGCCTGTCTTCTCTTGAGAGCCATGTCTGCCTACGGCGGCCTTTCTCAATAGCAAGGCTATGCTCGCTGAGTCTGTACATAGTCAAAGCTTTCCTTAATTTTGGGTCAGTCACAGTGGTCAGGTATTCTGCCGCTGTGTACTCTCTGTGTAGGGCCAAATAGCATTCTAGTTTGCTCTGTTTTTTTGTTAATTCTTTCCAATGTGTCAAGTAGTTATCTTTTTGTTTTCTCATGATTTGGTTGGGTCTAATTGTGCTGCTGTCCTGGGACTCTGTAGGGTGTGTTTGTGAACAGAGCCCCAGGACCAGCTTGCTTAGGGACTCTTCTCCAGGTTCATCTCTCTGTAGGTGATGGCTTTGTTGTGGAAGGTTTGGGAATCGCTTCCTTTTAGGTGGTTGTAGAATTTAACAGCTCTTTTCTGGATTTTGATAATTAGTGGTATCGGCCTAATTCTGCTCTGCATTATTTGGTGTTCTACGTTGTACATGGAGGATATTTTTGCAGAATTCTGCGTGCAGAGTCTCAATTTGGTGTTTGTCTCATTTTGTGAAGTCTTGGTTGGTGAGCGGACCCCAGACCTCACAACCATAAAGGGCAATGGGCTCTATAACTGATTCAAGGATTTTTAGCCAGATCCTAATTGGTATGTTGAAATTTATGTTCCTTTTGATGGCATAGAATGCCCTTCTTGCCTTGTCTCTCAGATCGTTCACAGCTTTGTGGAAGTTACCTGTGGCGCTGATGTTTAGGCCAAGGTATGTATAGTTTTTTGTGTGCTCTAGGGCCACAGTGTCTAGATGGAATTTGTATTTGTGGTCCTGGTGACTGAACCTTTTTTGGAACACCATTATTTTGGTCTTACTGAGATTTACTGTCAGGGCCCAGGTCTGACAGAATCTGTGCATAAGATCTAGGTGCTGCTGTAGGCCCTCCTTGGTTGGTGACAGAAGTAACAGATCATCAGCAAACAGCAGACATTTGACTTCGGATTCTAGTAGGGTGAGGCCGGGTGCTGCAGACTTCTCTAGTGCCCGCGCCAGTTCGTTGATATATATGTTGAAGAGGGTGGGGCTTAAGCTGCATCCCTGTCTAACCCCACGACCCTGTGTGAAGAAATTTGTGTGTTTTTTGCCAATTTTAACTGCACACTTGTTGTTTGTGTACATGGATTTTATGATGTCGTATGTTTTACCCCCAACACCACTTTCCATCAGTTTGTATAGCAGACCCTCATGCCAAATTGAGTCAAAGGCTTTTTTGAAATCAACAAAGCATGAGAAGACTTTGCCTTTGTTTTGGTTTGTTTGGTTGTCAATTAGGGTGTGCAGGGTGAATACATGGTCTGTTGTACGGTAATTTGGTAAAAAGCCAATTTGACATTTGCTCAGTACATTGTTTTCATTGAGGAAATGTACGAGTCTGCTGTTAATGATAATGCAGAAGATTTTCCCAAGGTTACTGTTGACGCATATTCCACGGTAGTTATTGGGGTCAAATTTGTCTCCACTTGTGGATTGGGGTGATCAGTCCTTGGTTCCAAATACTGGGGAAGATGCCAGAGCTAAGGATGATGTTAAAGAGTTTTAGTATAGCCAATTGGAATTTGTTGTCTGTATATTTGATCATTTCATTGAGGATACCATCAACACCACAGGCCTTTTTGGGTTGGAGGGTTTTTATTTTGTCCTGTAACTCATTCAATGTAATTGGAGAATCCAGTGGGTTCTGGTAGTCTTTAATAGTTGATTCTAAGATCTGTATTTGATCATGTATATGTTTTTGCTCTTTATTCTTTGTTATAGAGCCAAAATTTTTTGGAGAAGTGGTTTACCCATACATCTCCATTTTGGATAGATAATTCTTCGTGTTGTTGTTTGTTTAGTGTTTTCCAATTTTCCCAGAAGTGGTTAGAGTCTATGGATTCTTCAATTACATTGAGCTGATTTCTGACATGCTGTTCCTTCTTTTTCCGTAGTGTATTTCTGTAT
>NC_056443.1:30458193-30468193 GCF_018296145.1 Oncorhynchus tshawytscha
GGTGTCTGCTGCGTCATGGTGTCTGCTGTGTGTCATGGTGTCTGCATCATGCTGTCTGCGTCATGCTGTCTGCGTCATGGTGTCGCGTCATGCTGTCTGCGTCATGGTGTCTGCATCATGCTGTCTGCTGCGTCATGCTGTCTGCGCGTCATGCTGTCTGCGTCATGGTGTCTGCATCATGCTGTCTGCTGCGTCATGCTGTCTGCGTCATGGTGTCTGCGTCATGCTGTCTGCGTCATGGTGTCTGCATCATGCTGTCTGCTGCGTCATGGTGTCTGTCATGCTGTCTGCGTCATGGTGTCTGCATCATGCTGTCTGCATCATGCTGTCTGCTGCGTCATGCTGTCTGCGTCATGGTGTCTGCATTATGGTGTCTGCATCATGGTCTGTCATGCTGTCTGCGTCATGGTGTCTGCGTCATGCTGTCTGCGTCATGGTGTCTGCATCATGGTGTCTGCTGCGTCATGGTGTCTGCGTCATGGTGTCTGCGTCATGCTGTCTGCGTCATGGTGTCTGCTGTGTTTCATGCTGTGTGAACAGGTCACATGGTTCATTTTATTACCCACGCCAAGACGAGCATCACTTCTCCTCTTCTCTCATCCTCCGTTCCTCTTCTGACCTTTGCCTTTGTCCGGCGCCACACTGTTATAACCTCTGCCTTACATTCAACTGACTTCATACACACTGTTATAACCTCTGCCTTACATTCAATTGACTTCATACACACTGTTATAACCTCTGCCTTACATTCAACTGACTTCATACACACTGTTATAACCTCTGCCTTACATTCAACTGACTTCATACACACTGTTATAACCTCTGCCTTACATTCAACTGACTTCATACACACTGTTATAACCTCTGCCTTACATTCAACTGACTTCATACACACTGTTATAACCTCTGCCTTACATTCAACTGACTTCATACACACTGTTATAACCTCTGCCTTACATTCAACTGACTTCATACACACTGTTATAACCTCTGCCTTACATTCAACTGACTTCATACACACTGTTATAACCTCTGCCTTACATTCAACTGACTTCATACACACTGTTATAACCTCTGCCTTACATTCAACTGACTTCATACACACTGTTATAACCTCTGCCTTACATTCAACTGACTTCATACACACTGTTATAACCTCTGCCTTACATTCAACTGACTTCATACACACTGTTATAACCTCTGCCTTACATTCAACTGACTTCATACACACTGTTATAACCTCTGCCTTACATTCAACTGACTTCATACACTGTTATAACTGTTATTCAACTGACTCTGCCTTACATTCAACTGACTTCATACACACTGTTATAACCTCTGCCTTACATTCAACTGACTTCATACACACTGTTATAACCTCTGCCTTACATTCAACTGACTTCATACACACTGTTATAACCTCTGCCTTACATTCAACTGATAACTTCATACACACTGTTATAACCTCTGCCTTACATTCAACTGACTTCATACACACTGTTATAACCTCTGCCTTACATTCAACTGACTTCATACACACTGTTATAACCTCTGCCTTACATTCAACTGACTTCATACACACTGTTATAACCTCTGCCTTACATTCAACTGACTTCATACACACTGTTATAACCTCTGCCTTACATTCAACTGACTTCATACACACTGTTATAACCTCTGCCTTACATTCAACTGACTTCATACACACTGTTATAACCTCTGCCTTACATTCAACTGACTTCATACACACTGTTATAACCTCTGCCTTACATTCAACTGACTTCATACACACTGTTATAACCTCTGCCTTACATTCAACTGACTTCATACACACTGTTATAACCTCTGCCTTACATTCAACTGACTTCATACACACTGTTATAACCTCTGCCTTACATTCAACTGACTTCATACACACTGTTATAACCTCTGCCTTACATTCAACTGACTTCATACACACTGTTATAACCTCTGCCTTACATTCAACTGACTTCATACACACTGTTATAACCTCTGCCTCTACATTCAACTGACTTCATACACACTGTTATAACCTCTGCCTTACATTCAACTGACTTCATACACACTGTTATAACCTCTGCCTTACATTCAACTGACTTCATACACACTGTTATAACCTCTGCCTTACATTCAACTGACTTCATACACACTGTTATAACCTCTGCCTTACATTCAACTGACTTCATACACACTGTTATAACCTCTGCCTTACATTCAACTGACTTCATACACACTGTTATAACCTCTGCCTTACATTCAACTGACTTCATACACACTGTTATAACCTCTGCCTTACATTCAACTGACTTCATACACACTGTTATAACCTCTGCCTTACATTCAACTGACTTCATACACACTGTTATAACCTCTGCCTTACATTCAACTGACTTCATACACACTGTTATAACCTCTGCCTTACATTCAACTGACTTCATACACACTGTTATAACCTCTGCCTTACATTCAACTGACTTCATACACACTGTTATAACCTCTGCCTTACATTCAACTGACTTCATACACACTGTTATAACCTCTGCCTTACATTCAACTGACTTCATACACACTGTTATAACCTCTGCCTTACATTCAACTGACTTCATACACACTGTTATAACCTCTGCCTTACATTCATTCAACTGACTTCATACACACTGTTATAACCTCTGCCTTACATTCAACTGACTTCATACACACTGTTATAACCTCTGCCTTACATTCAACTGACTTCATACACACTGTTATAACCTCTGCCTTACATTCAACTGACTTCATACACACTGTTATAACCTCTGCCTTACATTCAACTGACTTCATACACACTGTTATAACCTCTGCCTTACATTCAACTGACTTCATACACACTGTTATAACCTCTGCCTTACATTCAACTGACTTCATACACACTTCAGAATGTCATGGCTGCACAATTTGCCACTGAAGTGAAATTGCTAAGTAATGGTCTCATGTATTAGTAACACATAGTCTATAGGCTGACACATAGTCTATAGGCTGACACATAGTCTATAGGCTGACACATAGTCTATAGGCTGACACATAGTCTATAGGCTGACACATAGTCTATAGGCTGACACATAGTCTATAGGCTGACACATAGTCTATAGACTGACACATAGCTTATAGGCTGACACATAGTCTATAGGCTGACACATAGTCTATAGGCTGACACATAGTCTATAGGCTGACACATAGTCTATAGGCTGACACATAGTCTATAGACTGACACATAGTCTATAGGCTGACACATAGCTTATAGGCTGACACATAGCTTATAGGCTGACACATAGTCTATAGGCTGACACATAGTCTATAGGCTGACACAGTCTATAGGCTGACACATAGTCTATAGGCTGACACATAGTCTATAGGCTGACACATAGTCTATAGGCTGACACATAGTCTATAGACTGACACATAGTCTATAGGCTGACACATAGCTTATAGGCTGACACATAGCTTATAGGCTGACACATAGTCTATAGGCTGACACATAGCCTATAGGCTGACACATAGCTTATAGGCTGACACATAGTCTATAGGCTGACACATAGTCTATAGGCTGACACATAGTCTATAGGCTGACACATAGTCTATAGACTGACACATAGCTTATAGGCTGACACATAGTCTATAGGCTGACACATAGTCTATAGGCTGACACATAGTCTATAGACTGACACATAGTCTATAGGCTGACACATAGTCTATAGGCTGACACATAGTCTATAGGCTGACACATAGCTTATAGGCTGACACATAGCTTATAGGCTGACACATAGTCTATAGGCTGACACATAGTCTATAGGCTGACACATAGTCTATAGGCTGACACATAGTCTATAGGCTGACACATAGTCTATAGGCTGACACATAGTCTATAGGCTGACACATAGTCTATAGACTGACACATAGCTTATAGGCTGACACATAGTCTATAGGCTGACACATAGTCTATAGGCTGACACATAGTCTATAGGCTGACACATAGTCTATAGGCTGACACATAGTCTATAGGCTGACACATAGCTTATAGGCTGACACATAGTCTATAGGCTGAGTCCCTTTCAACGTTGCACTGCTCTGAACCCACTGTGCCGAAGCTTTGCTATCGCTGTCACACTTTACTGTCGTAAGCCTACTCATACAGTGTTGATTCTGTCACGTCTCAGATGTAAACCTCCATTTAAAGAGGTGCCTATTTGAGTGTCGTCCTCAAGTATTGAGCTTGCAGCTGTCCTAATCAGTTATATTAACCCTGTTACATGCTCAGTCATGAGAGGGAGTGGAGGAAGGAAGGGAGGGAGCTAGAACAATTCAAACCACTGTTCAGAACTAATATGTATACCAAATGTTTTAGGGTCCAAACACAGGTCGGCTACATAGCTCCACATCCGTAGAATACAGGTATCTTTATCTACACAATAAGCAAGATACGAGAAGGCTACGGCTATGTTACCCTGATGAAGACAGCTTGGTTATTAGACTATGTTACCCTGATGAAGACAGCTTGGTTATTAGACTGTTACCCTGATGAAGACAGCTTGGTTATTAGACTATGTTACCCTGATGAAGACAGCTTGGTTATTAGACTATGTTACCCTGATGAAGGCAGCTTGGTTATTAGACTATGTTACCCTGATGAAGACAGCTTGGTTATTAGACTGTTACCCTGATGAAGACAGCTTGGTTATTAGACTATATTACCCTGATGAAGACAGCTTGGTTATTAGACTATGTTACCCTGATGAAGGCAGCTTGGTTATTAGACTATGTTACCCTGATGAAGACAGCTTGGTTATTAGACTATGTTACCCTGATGAAGGCAGCTTGGTTATTAGACTATGTTACCATGATGAAGACAGCTTGGTTATTAGACTATGTTACCCTGATGAAGACAGCTTGGTTATTAGACTATGTTACCCTGATGAAGGCAGCTTGAAGTTATTAGACTATGTTACCCTGATGAAGGCAGCTTGGTTATTAGACTATGTTACCCTGATGAAGACAGCTTGGTTATTAGACTATGTTACCCTGATGAAGACAGCTTGGTTATTAGACTATGTTACCCTGATGAAGGCAGCTTGGTTATTAGACTATGTTACCCTGATGAAGACAGCTTGGTTATTAGACTATGTTACCCTGATGAAGACAGCTTGGTTATTAGACTATGTTACCCTGATGAAGACAGCTTGGTTATTAGACTATGTTCCCCTGATGAAGGCAGCTTGGTTATTAGACTATGTTCCCCTGATGAAGGCAGCTTGGTTATTAGACTATGTTACCCTGATGAAGACAGCTTGGTTATTACATTATTACATCTGGGCTCCTAGAGTGAGGCTCTCCTGTTCTTCTTCAAGCCACGTTACCTGCATTGGCAAATATCTTCAATCTCTAACGTTAACATTAACAGGACTACAATGAAGAAAAATGATAAGTGATTGACGTTGAAATATGTCTTAATGAACAGCGAGGGAAGCTCACAAAATTGTACATTCAGTTTACACCCACTGGGTTTCACAAGATGACAGCCTGGTTTGCTGGTTTGCTCAGGAGTCCCTAAAACATGAAACAACATTAATTATAATTCATACAAATGTAAAATGCTGTATAGCAAGCTAAATGTAACAGCGAGTTGGCTAATGTTAGCTAATCAGATTGTTTGTTAAATAGCCATTTTTTTGTAAATGAACTTTATGACCACAAAATATGCATAATCAATCGAGGGGGGGTTGCTGTGGGATTTTTTAAGATGCTCTTTAAAGAGGTAGGGTTTCAGATGTTTTTGGAAGATGGGCAGGGACTCTGCTGTCCTAGATTCAGGGGGAAGCTGGTTCCACCATTGGGATGCCAGGACAGAGAAGAGGTTGGACTGGGCTGAGTGACAGTTACCCTCCCATAGGGGTGGGAGGGCCAAGAGACCAGAGATGGCAGAACGGAGTACATGGGTTGGGGTGTAGGGTTTGAGCATGTCCTGAAGGTAGGGAGGTCAGTTCCTCTGAAGTACCATGGTCTTGTAGTGGATACGAGCTTCGACTGGAAGCCAGTGGAGTGTGCGGAGGAGCAGGGTGACATGGGGGAACTTGGCATGGTGAGGAAGAGAGAGACAGTGAGATGGAATGGCACTTATAAGTCAATGGCTTAGGGGCATCAACATTTGATGTCCTTCCAAATTGTAATTTGACACGTGAATATTTTTTTCTTCTAGAAACACCTGCTGGATGTTGCAGCAACACATGACTTCACGTTAATGTCAAAGATTATCTTCCATGTGCAGGGTGGGAATCAAAAGGTCTGAAACAAAACTAATATTGAGAAATATTGGATTTAGAAGAATGTGTATGAGACTCTTTCCTAGAGACCCTATCCTCTTAGCGATCTCCTTCACATTGTCTCTCACTCTTGCTTTGTCTATGGTGATTCAGTATGACCTACCTTTAAAAGGAATTCGTTCTAGGGTTCATTTCCATGCAAGGTCAGAGACCAAAGCTCTCTGTGGTATTTGACCTTGAGGTTATAGGTCATAGGTCAAATGCATGTCAGATTTTTAAACGTTTATTTCACCTTTATTTAACCAGGTAGGCTAGTTGAGAACAAGTTCTCATTTGCAACTGCAACCTGGCCAAGATAAAGCATAGCAATTCGACACAGAGTCACACATGGAATAAACAAAACATACAGTCAATAATACAGTAGAAAAAAGAAAACAAAAAAAGTCTATATACAGTGAGTGCAAATGAGGTAAGATATGGGAGTTAAGGAAATAAATAGGCCATGGTGGCGAAGTAATTACAATATAGCAATTAAACACCGGAATGGTAGATGTGCAGAAGATTAAAGTGCAAGTATAGATACTGGGGTGCAAAGGAGCCAGATAAATACATTGATACAGCATGGGGATGAGGTAGATACAGTGGGGAGAACAAGTATTTGATACACTGCCTATTTTGAAGGGTTTACTACTTACAAAGCATGTAGAGGTCTGTAATTTTTATCATAGGTACACTTCAACTGTGAGAGACGGAATCTAAAACAAAAATCCAGAAAATCACATCGTATGATTTATAACTAATTCATTTGGCCAAGATCTTTCGAAGACCTTAGAAAGACAGGGTAGGATAGATATTGGTCTGTAGCAGTTTGGGTCTAGAGTGTCACCCCCTTTGAAGAGGGTGGGATGACCAGCTTTCCAATGTTTGGGAATCTCAGACGATACGAAAGAGAGGTTGAACAGGCTTTTAATAGGGGTTGCAACAATTTTGCAATTTCGGCAGATCATTTTAGAAAGAGAGGGTCCAGATTGTCTAGCCCGGCTGATTTGTAGGGTCCAGATTTTGCAGCTCTTTCAGAACATCAGCTATCTGGATTTGGGTAAAAGAGAAATGGTGGGGGCTTTGGCGGGTTGCTTTGGAGGGTGCCGGGCAATTGGCCGGGGTAGGGGTAGCCAGGTGGAAAGCATTCTATTTCTTTGTTGGGCGGGTATGATTCCCAATCAGAGGCAGCTGTCTATCATTGTGTCTGGGCAGCCTGTTTTCCACCCTATGTTGTGGGATCTTGTCTTTGTATAGTTGCTGTTTAGCACTACAGAGCTTTACGTTCATTTATATTTTGTTGTTTTTTGGTGTTCATTTAATAAAGTACGATGAACACTTTCTACGCTGCGCTTTGGTCTCGTTCAATTGACGACGGACGTAACAGTTTCCTAGCCTCAGAGCAGTGGGCAGCTGGGAGGAGGTGCTCTTATTCTCCATGGACTTTACAGTGTCCCAGAACTTTTTTGAGTTTGTACTACAGGATGCAAATTTCTGTTTGAAAAAGCTAGCCTTAGCTTTCCTAGAGGGTGGTCTATAGCAAGCGGCAGTGAGAGACGTGTTTCTAGAAAGGTGAATTTTTAGAAGTAGATGCTCAATGCTCGAATTGTTTGGGTACAGACCTGGATAGTAAGACGGAACTCTGCAGGCTATCTTTGCAGTAGATTGCACCACCCCCTTTGGCAGTTCTATCTTGGCGGAAAATGTTATAGTTAGGGATGGAGATTTCAGAGTTTTTGGTGGTTTTCCTAAGCCAGGATTCAGACACGGCTAAGACATCCGGGTTGGCAGAGTGTGCTAAAGAAGTGAGTAAAACAAATTTAGGGAGTAGGCTTCTAATGTTAACATGCATGAAACCAAGGCTTTTACGGTTACAGAAGTAAACAAATGATAGCACCTGGGGAGTGGGAGTGGAGCTAGGCACTGCAGGACCTGGATTAATCTCAACATCACCAGAGGAACAGAGGAGGAGTTGGATAAGGGTACGGCTAAAGGCTACACGAACTGGCCGTCTTGCACGTTCGGAAACAGAGAGTAAAAGGAGCAGGTTTCTGGGAACGATAGCATAGATTCAAGGTATAGTGTACAGACAAAGGTAAGGTAGGATGTGAGTACATTGGAGGTAAACCTAGGCATTGAGTAAGATATGCGAAGAAAAATATATATACAATTGGCCCAGTGTCATCCGGGTTAGGGGAGGGCTTGGCCGGCAGGGATGTCCTTGTCCCATCGCGCACTAGTGACTCCTGTGGCGGGCCGGGCGTAATGCACACTAACACGGTCGCCAGGTGTACGGTGTTTCCTCCGACACATTAGTGCGGCTGGCTTCCGGGTTAAGCGGGCATTGTGTCAAGAAGCAGTGTGGCTTGGTTGGGTTGTGTTTCAGGGGGACGCATGGCTCTCGTCCAAATCCCGAGTCCAAACGGGAGTTGCAGCGATGAGACAAGACTGTAACTACCAATTGGATACCACAAAATTGGGGAGGGAAAAAATGGGTAAAATATAAAAATAATAATAAATAAATACATCTGATTGTGATCATTTGTGTTGATCTGCATGATATCACAAGCTGAAGAGAAGCTCTTCATCCTCAGCTTCAGCAACTCTCTCTCTCTCTGCCATTTTGGCATTCTGCCACTTGTCTCTATCCTAGCTGCTGCACATGCCAGCTTTTCTGGACAATTCTGGCTCCGGCTGGCTCCGGCTGGCTCCCTGATGTCAATATCCATGTTAGAATAAATCATTCCTAAATGAAGAGGATCTAAATCCTCTTTGAGGTTTGCGATAGCCAACATCCCAAGGTCGAATGTGTTGTCCACCAGAAAACACCCCTGCGGTGGTAGTAACCCGAGCATTCTAATCTCCCACCCCCGCCTGCCCCGCAGATGGACCCTGCCTGGAATGTTGCAGAGCACCATGGAATCCCGTGGGTTAAGGGAACAGGCTATTTTTAGGCGGGGGAGCATGAGTCCTGGAAGTGGAATCCAAGATGGCCGCCCATCTGGACCACACTGACTGCTGACATACTATCGACTAACCTAAGAAAAAATGCCTGCCTTTGTGTGTATGTGTGTGTGTGGGGGGGGAGGGGGACCTAGATGGCAGGGCCTCATGGTCTTTAGTGGTTCATAGCTCAGATTGTTCTCTGGCTGTGGGAGAGCGGCACTGTGGGTTTGTGTCGGTCAGCGACGGAGCAGAGTGAGAGCAAGGTGATTGATGAGCAGGTCATCTGTGGCCCAGGCCTACACGGCCTGAACATCCATTCGCTGGGCTCTGGAGAAAGAGAGGTAGAAAAAAAGGAGAGAGGTTGAGAAAGAGAGAGAGAGTTATGGGATGGGCACACAGAGTGGAGGCTCTTCATAGCACATTGTATTCTTTGTGTGTCAAGAGCACTCCTTCAGTGGTTGAGTTCTCTTCATAGTGTATCTGCTTTAGGCCTAAACTGCTACTGTACCCCTTACATGAGATGCTGCCCCCTATAGGAACATCTGGTTAACAAATCATCTTGGACCCCTCCATCACCCCAAGCCTTATTTATTGTCCTGACAGGAAGTGAACGACACAGGATCCCCTCAACAGGTGCGTGCCAGGAGCAGTGCATGTTGGTCCGGCTGAGTGAGTGAGTGTGAGAGAGAGAGACAGACCCC
>NC_056443.1:30473193-30488193 GCF_018296145.1 Oncorhynchus tshawytscha
ATTCATCCTCTCCTCTAGGAACGAGGGAGGAGGGAAAGGGCATTCATCCTCTCCTCTAGGAACGAGGGAGGAGGGAACAGGGCATTCATCCTCTTCTAGGAACGAGGGAGGAGGGAACAGGGCATTCATCCTCTCCTCTAGGAACGAGGGAGGAGGGAACAGGGCATTCATCCTCTCCTCTAGGAACGAGGGAGAAGGGAACAGGGCATTCATCCTCTCCTCTAGGAACGAGGGAGGAGGGAACAAGGCATTCATCCTGTTCTGTAGGAACGAGGGAGGAGGGAACAGGGCATTCATCCTCTCCTCTAGGAACGAGGGAGGAGAGAACAGGGCATTCATCCTCTCCTCTAGGAACGAGGGAGGAGGGAACAGGGCATTCATCCTGTTCTGTAGGAACGAGGGAGGAGGGAACAGGGCACCAGATATCTGTTCAACATCTCGTTTGCGTTAACATTTGGTTGAGTTGTCAACTATCGTGAATTCAATGTGGAAAACAAGACAAAATTCCCTGACGTTGATGACTTTTTTCAAATCGAATCAGTTTCCCACGTTGATTCAACATCAGCCTATTGACTTTTTTTGGTTGAAATGACGTGGAAATAATGTTGATTCAACCCGTTTTTGCCCAGTGGGATGTGAGTGATACTGTCTGAAGAGATGATCCTCTCCATGTTGAAGTGTTTATCCCTTTCTGAGTGGTTTTGTGATTCATAGGGAGCCATTAAGTCTGTCCCAAGGGGCATTCTACTAAGTGTGATGATTATACACTCACTAATGATTCTGACACTTGCACCAGCAGATTTGACATACTTTTCTTTGGGATTTGAATACAGTGTTTAATACTCCCCTACTTTTCATTTCGGTTTATGCCTGAAATACAGTATACATGTTTTATGTATTTGCCAATGGGGTTTCCAATAGGAAACACAGGTCATGTTCCCCCAGGTCTGAGGAGTGTGAGGAGGTGGGTTAGACACATGTCATGTTCCCCCAGGTCTGAGGAGTGTGAGGAGGTGGGTTAGACACAGGTCATGTTCCCCCAGGTCTGAGGAGTGTGAGGAGGTGGGTTAGACACATGTCATGTTCCCCCAGGTCTGAGGAGTGTGAGGAGGTGGGTTAGACACATGTCATGTTCCCCAGGTCTGAGGAGTGTGAGGAGGTGGGTTAGACACATGTCATGTACCCCAGGTCTGAGGAGTGTGAGGAGGTGGGTTAGACACAGGTCATGTTCCCCCAGGTCTGAGGAGTGTGAGGAGGTGGGTTAGACACAGGTCATGTTCCCCAGGTCTGAGGAGTGTGAGGAGGTGGGTTAGACACATGTCATGTTCCCCAGGTCTGACGAGTGTGAGGAGGTGGGTTAGACACAGGTCATGTTCCCCCAGGTCTGAGGAGTGTGAGGAGGTGGGTTAGACACAGGTCATGTTCCCCAGGTCTGAGGAGTGTGAGGAGGTGGGTTAGACACATGTCATGTTCCCCAGGTCTGAGGAGTGTGAGGAGGTGGGTTAGACACATGTCATGTACCCCCAGGTCTGAGGAGTGTGAGGAGGTGGGTTAGACACAGGTCATGTTCCCCCAGGTCTGAGGAGTGTGAGGAGGTGGGTTAGACACAGGTCATGTTCCCCAGGTCTGAGGAGTGTGAGGAGGTGGGTTAGACACATGTCATGTTCCCCAGGTCTGAGGAGTGTGAGGAGGTGGGTTAGACACAGGTCATGTTCCCCCAGGTCTGAGGAGTGTGAGGAGGTGGGTTAGACACAGGTCATGTTCCCCAGGTCTGAGGAGTGTGAGGAGGTGGGTTAGACACATGTCATGTTCCCCCAGGTCTGAAGAGTGTGAGGAGGTGGGTTAGACACAGGTCATGTTCCCCAGGTCTGAGGAGTGTGAGGAGGTGGGTTAGACACATGTCATGTTCCCCCAGGTCTGAGGAGTGTGAGGAGGTGGGTTAGACACAGGTCATGTTCCCCAGGTCTGAGGAGTGTGAGGAGGTGGGTTAGACACAGGTCATGTTCCCCCAGGTCTGAGGAGTGTGAGGAGGTGGGTTAGACACAGGTCATGTTCCCCCAGGTCTGAGGAGTGTGAGGAGGTGGGTTAGACACAGGTCATGTTCCCCCAGGTCTGAGGAGTGTGAGGAGGTGGGTTAGACACAGGTCATGTTCCCCCAGGTCTGAGGAGTGTGAGGAGGTGGGTTAATTAGGAAGTGTGAGGCGAGTTAACAAAATGTCAGGCATTTATACGGGGCTATTAATACCCCTTAGACTCAACACTGACAGGGAGAGGCACCGTTGGGGGTCTTTCCATACCCTAACCCAACCCCCTAGAGTCTCTATAGGGTATACAGGGACGGAACCTACCTCACCCACCCCCCTTAACAGGAAGTCTTATGTTGCCCTTCCCAGAATTCCACAGCAGGAATGCAATCCAGAAATTCAAGTCCGATTTATACTGCCAGAATTTGTCATGTATCATAAGGGATGATGGGGGCCCATTTTGACAAAAACACTTCCAGATGTGGACTGACTGGACTACAGAGCTTGAGGTAAAAGTTACTCTGAAGTCCAGATCTAGGAATACAGTAGGTGACCCTACCTCCAATCCATTAGATGGATAAAAAGATATCTGACCCTGTGTCAGTCAGTAGTCAAAAACAACTTCCTACCTCAGGCTCCAGTCTTAGGCCGACAGCGACAGGGTTGGCTGTATCAGAAAAACATCAACCTTCCTCATGATCTGGAAGAGAATCAACCATATCAAGTATAACCTCCCTGTCTTCTTATCACCAATTAGAGCGAGTATGGGTGTTAGCCAGACGGCTAACGGTGCCAGTTCTGAAGGGGTAACCATAAGCGTTTCGCTAGCTAGTTGTAATTAGCGCTATGCTACACAAGGGTATTAATTTAATGTAACCCCCTCAGTGGCTCTGATTGTCTGATAGCATCAGCGCTAACATAAAACAGAGCCTCAGATATAGCCCTGTGCTATATAATCATGCTGCTTTTCGCTAACTAATTATGCTATCAAGTGTTACTAATTAGCAACATGCTATGGGTGGTGTTTTTGTTGATGTTTGACCTCCATAGTGTCCACTTATGTCTGAATTTCTGACACAAGATGAATTAGTTAGTTAGTGAATCAAGCACAGTATGTCCAAAATGAAAGATACACTGAGATGGTTTTCTGGCAGAACATTGAGCAGATGTTTATCCCTGCCCTGTTTTTGCACTCATGGAGAATGATAACATCACATAAGCATTTTCACACAAGGGAGAATTGACTACTGCCAGCAGAACTGTGGACACGCCCAATCTCACGATACAAGCTAAGAGGCATATGAACTTCATGCACACAGATGGGAAAATGCTGCAAGATAAAGGGAAACAACTGTTAGCAATATCAGCTATCAGTGTCATTATTAACCTATCAAAATAGGTTCCTTCATAGAAGTGTTGGGGTTGGACAGTAAATATACACTAATAACCACGTGCCGGGGTCTATTTGACAGTCTGGGGGCCTGGGGGGGGGGCAATAGCAGCTGTTTTAGATGTTCTCAACAGGGTGTTGTCTCTTGGCCTCTCTCTGTTCTCTCGTTCTTGGACCAGAACCTTCGTAGCTCGAGGGCTTTTTTTCGTCACTCAGGGATGGGATAGTGACCTCACCCCACGCACACACATGCCACCAACGCCCACCCCTGTACCCTGTAGCCCAGGAGCAGGTCCACTAGGGGTCTAGTGTATGTTCCAGAGTTAGATTGGAATGGAATGTAGTTATAGCTAGGGATATGGTTGTTTAGGACATACTGTATCTAGGGATAGTACTGTATATATGGTTGTTTAGGACATACTGTATCTAGGGATAGTACTGTATATATGGTTGGTTAGGATATACTGTATCTAGGGATAGTACTGTATATATGGTTGGTTAGGATATACTGTATGTAGGGATAGTACAGTATATATGGTTGGTTAGGACATACTGTATCTAGGGATAGTACAGTATATATGGTTGGTTAGGACATACTGTATCTAGGGATAGTACAGTATATATGGTTGGTTAGGACATACTGTATCTAGGGATAGTACTGTATATATGGTTGTTTAGGACATACTGTATGTAGGGATAGTACAGTATATATGGTTGGTTAGGATATACTGTATCTAGGGATAGTACAGTATATGGTTGGTTAGGACATACTGTATGTAGGGATAGTACAGTATATATGGTTGGTTAGGACATACTGTATCTAGGGATAGTACAGTATATATGGTTGTTTAGGACATACTGTATCTAGGGATAGTACAGTATATATGGTTGGTTAGGACATACTGTATCTAGGGATAGTACAGTATATATGGTTGGTTAGGACATACTGTATCTAGGGATAGTACAGTAGATATGGTTGGTTAGGACATACTGTATCTAGGGATAGTACAGTATATATGGTTGTTTAGGATATATCTAGGGATAGTACTGTATATATGGTTGTTTAGGACATACTGTATCTAGGGATAGTACTGTATATATGGTTGGTTAGGATATACTGTATCTAGGGATAGTACAGTATATATGGTTGGTTAGGACATACTGTATCTAGGGATAGTACAGTATATATGGTTGGTTAGGACATACTGTATCTAGGGATAGTACAGTATATATGGTTGGTTAGGACATACTGTATCTAGGGATAGTACAGTATATATGGTTGGTTAGGACATACTGTATCTAGGGATAGTACAGTAGATATGGTTGGTTAGGACATACTGTATCTAGGGATAGTACAGTATATATGGTTGGTTAGGACATACTGTATCTAGGGATAGTACAGTATATATGGTTGGTTAGGATATACTGTATCTAGGGATAGTACTGTAGATATGGCTGTTGGGTAGGGCCAGGATATAGCTATCTGCATTTCCCTGGTCAGGACAAATTAGGAACCCTAATTCCCCATGTTGTAGACACACTCCAGGTTCTCTCCTGTCCCGTGTCAGGGTGTGTGAATGGAGAGAATGGAGGAAAGTAATAGAAAACCTTGGATAATTAGATGTAGACTTGTGTAATGGACAGCAGATAGGCCCTGGCCAGCTTGCCTTGCCTACATTGTCTTATTAGAAGTCTGCTAGCAATTTAGATCTATTTTTCATATCAAAATGATCGACCGTGGACCCAATTATCAGCCGTATACTCTCCACCCCACTCCTTTAGGCGTCCAAATGACTGCCAGCTGGCATTCTATTCTGTCAAGGACCTACATGTACTGTATGATCAATCTTAAGACTACCCAGACACACATTCTGTAAAATACACAGGGCGTTTTACAGGGGCCTGCCGACAAGGTCACACGCGCATAGCGACCGACACTTTGTAGAAAGCACATGTATATTTCATAGCAGCAGCGTCTATGACTCTGTACTGGTACCCCCTGTATATAGCCCTGTATATAGTCCTGTGTATAGCCCTGTGTATAGCCCTGTGTATAGCCCTGTATATAGCCCTGTATATAGCCCTGTATATAGCGCTGTATATAGCCCTGTATATAGCCCTGTATATAGCTGCTCTTTAATTCTATTTTTTGGTATTTTTCTTAAAACTGCATTGTTATTTTAGGGCTTGTAAGTAAGCGTTTTACTGTAAGGTAGCATGTGACAAATAAAATGTCATTTATTTTTATATAGGGTCACTTGGCGTCTGGAAGACTGAATGGGTTTAACCAGAGGTCTGGGCTGGCTGCGGTGCCCATTGTAATTCTCCACTGCAAGATCAGAATAGGGAATTAGATTAGTCCCAAAGGACATCTAAATGACATGCTAATTGAATGTCAATATGTCACGCAGCATCCTGTGGTCTGGTGCTGTTCAGCGGTCTGAAGGGTTCATTTGGGTGTACAGACGCAGGCGTGATTGTAATAGGACTCTCCAACCATGGGATTGTATGCACAGACCCCGTCTGATTCCTTTATTGATGTGGTGCTCAGGTGTGTGTGTGTGTGTGTGTGTGTGTGTGTGTGTGTGTGTGTGTGTGTGTGTGTGTGTGTGTGTGTGTGTGTGTGTGTGTGTGTGTGTGTGTGTGTGTGTGTTATTCAAGTGTGTGTGTCGGTGTGTATTAATAGTTGTAGAGGACTCTAGTCAAAACAGACATATTCACAAATCATCTCGGAGTAGCAGTGCTGATCTAGGATCAGTTTGCCTTTTAGATCATAATGAATCAGATTATATGGACGGGGGGGACCTGATTCTAGATCATCTTTGTGATTACAGGCCCTGATATGGACAAGTATAGGATTAACCTAGTTGGAGGTTGAAGGACAAGAGTTTTTCATCCTGTCAGTCCTATGTTATGCATCCCAAGTTTGCTGCTAAATATTAAATGAATGCTCCCCAGCTATCTGCACTGACTCTATCTTGCACTGACCCTGCGCACAAGCACTAGACTATATATACACACCATATACACACTCAGCCAGTACATTGACACTCACACACACTTTCACATACACTACATATGCACACACACACACACATACATACTGTACACACACACACATACATACTGTACACACACACATGCATACCGACAAACACACATACATACAAACACACATACATAGACACACACACACTCTGCCTTCATGTACATATCTACCTCAAATACCTCTTACATCTGCACATTGATCTGGTACTGGTACTCCCTGTATATAGCTCCACAGTGATCTGGTACTGGTACTCCCTGTATATAGCTCCACAGTGATCTGGTACTGGTACTCCCTGTATATAGCTCCACAGTGATCTGGTACTGGTACTCCCTGTATATAGCTCCACATTGATCTGGTACGGGTACTCCCTGTATATAGCTCCACAGTGATCTGGTACTGGTACTCCCTGTATATAGCTCCACAGTGATCTGGTACTGGTACTCCCTGTATATAGCTCCACAGTGATCTGGTACTGGTACTCCCTGTATATAGCTCCACAGTGATCTGGTACGGGTACTCCCTGTATATAGCTCCACATTGATCTGGTACTGGTACTCCCTGTATATAAACCTCAGCAAAAAAGAAATGTCCTCTCACTGTCAACTGTGTTTATTTTCAGCAAACTTAACATGTGTAAATATTTTTTATGAACATAAGATTCAACAACTGAGACATGAACTGAACAAGTTCCACAGATATGTGACTAACAGAAATGGAATAATGTGTCCCCGAACAAAGGGGGGGTCAAAATCAAAAGTAACAGTCAGTATCTGGTGTGGCCACCAGCTGCATTAACTTCTTGCGTTGAAGCCATCCCGGATCCGGGATCGTGAATACAGCCTCAAGCTCATTACCATAACGCAACGTTAACTATTCATGAAAATCGCAAATGAAATGAAACTAATATGCTAGCTCTCAAGCTTAGCCTTTTGTTAACAACACTGTCATCTCAGATTTTCAAAATATGCTTCTCAACCATAGCAAAACAAGCATTTGTGTAACAGTATTGATAGCTAGCGTAGCATTTAGCGTTAGCATCAGCAGGCAACATTTTCACAAAAACCAGAAAATCATTCAAATAAAATCATTTACCTTTCAAGAACTTCAGATGTTTTCAATGAGGAGACTCTCAGTTAGATAGCAAATGCTCAGTTTTTCCTGAAAGATTATTTGTTTAGGAGAAATCGCTCCATTTGGTGCGTCACGTTTGGCTACCAAAAAACCCTGAAAAATCAGTCATCAAAACGCCAAATTTTTTCCAAATTAACTCCATAATATCGACTGAAACATGGTAAACGTTGTTTAGAATCAATCCTCAAGGTGTTTTTCACATATCTCTTCATGATATATCGTTCGTTGAAAGCCTCCTCTCTCCTCTCAATCACTGGATGACTGCGTGCAGCTTGTAGATTACGCACCAATTTAGACAAAGGACAGCGGGCGGACCCCTGGTAAATGTAGTCTCTTATGGCCAATCTTCCAATGATATGCCTACAAATACGTCACAATGCTGCAGACACCTTGGAGAAACGATAGAAAGGGCAGGCTCATTCCCGGCGCATTCACAGCCATATAAGGAGACAATGGAAAACAGAGCCTCAAAAATTCTGTCCATTTCCTGGTTGAAGTTTCATCTTGGTTTCGCCTGTAGCATGAGTTCTGTGGCACTCACAGATAATATCTTTGCAGTTTTGGAAACGTTAGAGTGTTTTCTTTCCAAAGCTGCCAATTATATGCAGTCGAGCATCTTTTCGTGACAAAATATTGCGCTTTAAATAGGGCACGTTTTTTTATCCATAAATTAAAAGAGCGCCCCCTATATCCAAGAAGTTAAGAACTGCAGTGCATCTCCTCCTCATGTACTGCACCAGATCTGCCAGTTCTGGCTGTGAGATGTTACCCCACTCTTCCACCAAGGCGCAAGTTCCCTGGCATTTCTGGGGGGAATGGCCCTAGCCCTCACCCTCCTGGTCTCAGACGTGCTCAATGGGATTGAGATCCAGGCTCTTTGCTGTCCATGGAAGAGACGTGCTCAATGGGATTGAGATCCAGGCTCTTTGCTGGCCATGGCAGATTTTGACATTCCTGTCTTGCAGGAAATCATGCACAGAATGAGCAGTATGGCTGGTGGCATTGTCATGCTGGAGGGTCATGTCAGGATGAGCCTGCAGGAAGGGTACCACATGAGGGAGGAGGATGTCTTCCCTGTAACGCACAGCGTTGAGAATGCCTGCAATGACAACAAGCTCAGTCGGATGATGCTGTGACACATCGCCCCAGACCATGACGGACGCTCCACCTCCAAATCGATCCCGCTCCAGAGTACAGGCCTCGGTGTAACGCTCATTCCTTCTACGATAAACGTGAATCCGACCATCACCCCTGGTGAGACAAAACCGTGACTCGTCAGTGACGAGCACCTTTTGCCAGTCCTGTCTGGTCCTGCGACGGTGGGTTTATGCCCATAGACAACGTTGTTGTCTGGTGAGGACCTGCCTTACAACAGGCCTACAAGCCCTCAGTCCAGCCTCTCAGCCTATTGCGGACAGTCTGAGCACTGATTGATGGATTGTGCGTTCCTGGTGTAACTCGGGTAGTTGTTGTTGCCATCCTGTACTTGTCCCGCAGGTGTGATGTTCGGATGTACCGATCCTGTGCAGGTGTTGTTAAACGTGGTCTGCCACTGCGAGGACGATCATCTGTCCGTCCTGCCTCCCTGTAGCGCTGTCTTAAGCGTCTCACAGTACGGACATTGCAATTTATTGCCCTGGCCACATCTACAGTCCTTATGCCTCCTTGCAGCATGCCTAAGGCACATTCACGCAGATGAGCAGGGACCCTGGGCATCTTTCTTTTGGTGTTTTTCAGAGTCAGTAGAAATGCCTCTTTAGTGTACATAGTTTTCATAACTGTGACCTTAATTGCCTACCGTCTGTAAGCTGTTAGTGTCTTAACGACCGTTCCACAGGTGCATGTTCATTAATTGTTTATGGTTCATTGAACAAGCATGGGAAACAGTGTTCAAACCCTTTACAATGAAGATCTGGGAAGTTATTTGGATTTTTACGGATTATCTTTGAAAGAGAGGGTCCTGAAAAAGGGACGTTTCTTTTTTTGCTGAGATTAGCTGCGTTCTTGTGTATTGTATTTTATTCCTATTCTCGTTGGGGAGGACTCGTAAGGCTACACCAGTTGTATTCGGTGCATGTGGCAAATATTGTCTCCCTGTGAATGACCTTGAAGCAACAGAGAATCATTGTCAATCAATCAGCCCATAGACATGATACAATAGAGAGAGAGGGTTCTTAGGTCTTCTCTCAGCAGGAAATGGAACAATTAGCTGAAGAAAAGCATCTGCTCAATGCCTTATTATATTCTTATTATTCTTATAATTATTGTATTATTATTGTTTGTGTAGTGGGTATAAATCCCGTACGGTTCTGGAGTCTATGTTACTGTATTTGTCATTACAGCAGTGGGTAGCTACTTCCTACAGACAATCCTTTCTATACAGTACAGGCAACCTAATCTACTGAAACATGATATTACTTGGGTTCTTCCCTCAACCATTACACACCCTCATGTACTTACCACCCCTTTCCCCCACACTCAAGAGTGCAAAGGGTCAGAGGCCTTTGCACTTTCCACCAATATGCTCCACTCCATAAGTCAATGCCCCTTGCTGAGTAATTATACTAAGCATACCGTAACACACGTCTTTGAGTGTGACATGTTTTTGACATGGTTTTGGACACACCCACTGTCGTCCCGGGTAGGGTATGGTAGGGTACACTCTTAGAAAAAAGGATTCCAAAAGGGTTCTTTGGCTGTCCCCATAGGAGAACCCTTTTTGGTTCTAGGTAGAACTATTGTGGGTTCCATGTAGAACCCTCTGTTGAAAGGGTTCTACATGGAACTCAAAAGGGTTCCACCTGGAACCAAAAAGGGTTCTTCAATGGGTTCTCCTATGGGGACAGCCGAAGAACCCTTTTAAGTTCTAGATGGAAAAAGGTGCTAAGAGTGTATCGTAGGGAGTGGTATGCACTTCAAACAATAAAATCTAATTTTTGGGAGACGGGAGTCATTGAAAGTATTTTTTGGGAGACAGGAGTCATTGAAAGTATTATTTTTGGGCTTGAATAGTACTTCAGTTCTTTCGTGTGTTTCATCAACGTTGATTGAAAAAGGTATCCTATGCTTGAGAGCAGGCGGTCGTTCGTTTTGTCGTCTCTTCCCCCAGTGAGTTGTGCTCTTTGACAGCCTTATAGTACGTACAGGGATAACAGACCCCAACAACACTTCATTTGATTAGATCTGATCCCGTAAGTGCAGCTGCAGGCAACAGAGCGAGTGGTGAATTATTTTCAGGTTGCTTTGACACATTTAAAATGAACTGGGTATGAAGGGATACATGAAGGAGAGATGAGGGGAACAGAGCTTGACAATGTATATTAGTGGAGAGGAGTGGAGAACACAAGCCACATCTTTTGTCTGTTTTGTACTGAACGCTGGTGATGATGTGATGGTAAACTGGGATGAGTTACGTAGTGCACTCAACTCATCACGCCCAGAAAAGAACTAGAGCCGAGTTCCCCAACGGGTCGCCGGTTGGACATAAAACACGGTAAAAACACCAGCGAATCCGCTCCAAGTGATTTTAATTTGGGAAGTCTTGTTTCAATGTATTCCCATGCATAGTAGAGAGATAGATACAGTATATATGATCGTATACAAACGGAAGCAAGGTTTGACATTTTTATGTTTTAGTCATATATTATATCTGTTTGGGCTTCTTGCAGTCAGTTAGAAAATGATTTGTAATTATGTTCCAGCCCCCTGAACATCCATCCGCTCATGAAAGAAATCGGCCCGCGGCTGAATCTAGTTGAGGATCCCTGAACTACAGCATTTAGATCCGTCCTAGAACCGTCCTTTCTCTCCTCTCTTCATTATCTCTTCTCTCCTCTCTTAATCAGCTCTTCTCTCTCCTCTTCATTATCTCTTCTCTCTTAATCAGCTCTTCTCTCTTCTTAGAGACAGACAGTAGGCCTATTTGGGGAGTCATTATAACCATCCTGCTTGATTTCTGAAGGTGATGAATGTCTCATATTCATTATCCCACACCTATGCCAGCTTGCCATGCTTAGGACTGGTGTTGAAGTATTTTTGATTGGTGATGACGATCAACATCAGCATCTTCAACTTCAGATCTTCATCCAATATCCCTCACTGAATCATCCTCCAGCCAACTGCCTGTCCTTTCTACTAGGTCACAGGTCACATATTTCACAGCAGGCTGTTTGATGAGTCGACATTGGTGACAGTGTGTCCCAAACTAGAGACGTTCTCTGGTACAGGGAGTAGAGGCAGAGGGGATAGGTTTCAATCCTCTACATACCAGAACGCAGATCAGAGCCCTTCAGTCAGAGAGTCCAGGGTCCTGACTTACATACCAGAATCTACATCTGATCCCTTCCCACAGAGTGACCCAGTACCCCCTCCTTCACCCTAAACCTTCCCACAGAGTGACCCAGTACCCCCTCCTTCACCCTACACCTTCCCACAGAGTGACCCAGTACCCCCTCCTTCACCCTAAACCTTCCCATAGTGACCCAGTATCCCCTCCTTCACCCTAAACCTTCCCACGGGGTGACACAGTACCCCTCCTTCACCCTAAACCTTCCCACAGAGTGACCCAGTACCCCTCCTTCACCCTAAACCTTCCCACAGAGTGACCCAGTACCCCCTCCTTCACCCTAAACCTTCCCACAGAGTGACCCAGTACCCCCTCCTTCACCCTACACCTTCCCACAGAGTGACCCAGTACCCCCTCCTTCACCCTAAACCTTCCCATAGTGACCCAGTACCCCCTCCTTCACCCTAAACCTTCCCATAGTGACCCAGTACCCCCTCCTTCACCCTTGTATTGACGTTGTAAAGCGGTTGTATTGATGTTGTAAAGAGGTTGTATTGATGTTGTAAAGAGGTTGTATTGACGTTGTAAAGCGGTTGTAAAGAGGTTGTATTGACGTTGTAAAGAGGTTGTATTGACGTTGTAAAGAGGTTGTATTGAGGATTAATGTGAGGGGGAGTGTGGGAACGGTAGTAGGTTATGCAACAGGGAAACTGCAGACTAGGATGGTGTTCATGTGGAACAATGACAACACTTTTACTGTAGTTTTGGACAAATCATCACCCGTGCTTCTGAAAATGGCCGACAACCCGAGGAACATTGGTTAATGTTGCTGTGCCAAGAAGGTGTCACAGAGATCCTATTCAATTAAATTAGTTTTAGTATGTCATTCTATGGAAGGTGTGGCCTGGCTGTCCTGGGTTCAAGTGACATGGCTGCCATTTTCTGTCAGATCACAGTCTGTGTTCTTGCTGTCTGCCAGGAGGGTGTTACTCTAGTTTCCACACTGAAGTTATTGAGGTAGAAAACCCTCAGGCATTGTTGTTTGTATTACCTCATCTACATTCCGTCTTTGTACTGTTTGTGTGTGTGTGTGTGTGTGCGTGCGTGCGTGCGTACTATGCGTGTTGTGTGATATCCCATCTCCACAAGGTGTTAAAAGGTCAGGGAGGAGGATTCCTGAAACATCACTCTCTCTCTGTTTCTCTCCTTCCCTTCTGTTTCGGAGAATAGAAGGCAGGAAACCCTAGCCATCAGTGCCTGTGAAAGAGAGGAACTCACTTTGTTTCATTAAATGAGTGGAAAAAGAGGTTTCCAGCGGGCGGGTCCAGGGAGTGATGTCATGGGGATGTGTGTATTGTGTTGTTGCCATGGTTAATGTATTATTTCCATGCAGAGAGAGAGATAGAGAGAGAGAGAGAGAGAGAGAGAGAGAGAGAGAGAGAGAGAGAGACAGAGAGAGAGAGAGACAGAGACAGAGAGAGAGAGAGAGAGAGAGAGAGTGAGAGAGAGAGAGAGAGAGAGAGAGAGAGAGAGAGAGAGAGAGAGAGAGAGAGAACCCTGCGGCACAGTCCACCAGAGAGAGACATGATAATGTTTTGATGCTGTCAGTCACTCTGTGTGGTGTGTGTGATGCTGTCAGCCACTCTGTGTGGTGTGTGTGATGCTGTCAGCCACTCTGTGTGGTGTGTGTGATGCTGTCAGCCACTCTGTGTGGTGTGTGTGATGCTGTCAGTCACTCTGTGTGGTGTGTGTGATGCTGTCTGTCACTCTGTGTGGTGTGTGTGATGCTGTCTGTCACTCTGTGTGTGTGTGTGATGCTGTCTGTCACTCTGTGTGGTGTGTGTGATGCTGTCTGTCACTCTGTGTGGTGTGTGTGATGCTGTCAGTCACTCTGTGTGGTGTGTGTGATGCTGTCAGTCACTCTGTGTGGTGTGTGGGATGCTGTCAGTCACTCTGTGTGGTGTGTGGGATGCTGTCAGTCACTCTGTGTGGTGTGTGTGATGGCTGACATGATGTCATGCTGTGCTCATGGAGGTCATATGTGTTGAATTTCCACACACATAAACACATGCTGAGAGATGCAGACACCCCACACACTCTCTCTGCGTCTCAGTGATATGTTGCTGGCAGCCACAGTGGTTAATGAAAACGAGACGTGTAGAAAAGGCTCTTGGTATCACAGTTGTTCCTCTCACTTGTTCCAGACTGTGAGATAGTGCTGGTGTTATCAACCGTGTCCATTCCTCTTCTTTGGACCTCTCTTTATGGATTCCAGCTATCCATCTGTACCATCCTCTCAGGCGTTTTAGATAGAGTTATCCATCTGTACCACCCTCTCAGGCGTTTCAGTTAGTTATCCATCTGTACCATCCTCTCAGGTGTTTCAGATAGAGTTATCCATCTGTACCATCCTCTCAGGCATTTCAGATGTTCATCCATCTGTTCCAGACTGTGAGGCATTTGATGGAGTTATCCATCTGTCCATCCTCTCAGGCCTTTTAGATTCCAGTTATCCATCTGTACCATCCTCTCAGGCGTTTTAGATAGTTATCCATCTGTACCATCCTCTCAGGCGTTTCAGATAGAGTTATCCATCTGTACCATCCTCTCAGGCATTTCAGATAGAGTCATCCATCTGTACCAGCCTCTCAGGCGTTTCAGATAGAGTTATCCATCTGTACCACCCTCTCAGGCGTTTCAGATAGTTGTCCATCTGTACCATCCTCTCAGGCATTTCAGATAGAGTTATCCATCTGTACCACCCTCTCAGGCGTTTCAGATAGAGTTATCCATCTGTACCATCCTCTCAGGCATTTCAGATAGTTATCCATCTGTACCATCCTCTCAGGCATTTCAGATAGAGTTATCCATCTGTACCACCCTCTCAGGCATTTCAGATAGAGTTATCCATCTGTACCATCCTCTCAGGCGTTTCAGATAGAGTTATCCATCTGTACCACCCTCTCAGGCGTTTCAGATAGTTATCCATCTGTACCATCCTCTCAGGCATTTCAGATAGAGTTATCCATCTGTACCACCCTCTCAGGCATTTCAGATAGAGTTATCCATCTGTACCATCCTCTCAGGCATTTCAGATAGTTATCCATCTGTACCATCCTCT
>NC_056443.1:30493193-30505693 GCF_018296145.1 Oncorhynchus tshawytscha
AGATAACTCAGAGGTCAGATCACATCACTCACCTGTAACCAGGTAACTCAGATCACATCACTCACCTGTAACCAGGTAACTCAGATCACATCACTCACCTGTAACCAGGTAACTCAGATCACATCACTCACCTGTAACCAGGTAACTCAGATCACATCACTCACCTGTAACCAGGTAACTCAGATCACATCACTCACCTGTAACCAGGTAACTCAGATCACATCACTCACCTGTAACCAGGTAACTCAGAGGTGAAATTAATTTTGGACATTTTGAATCTTGTCGTGTCACTGTCTCTCTTTCTCTAATACCACCTGTCAGAAGTGTCAGAATGTGACAGAGTATTGAAAGCTGCCTGTGATCTCTGGTGTGTGTGTGTTGTACTAGGGATGGGATCCCCTACTGTGAGGTGGACTACCATGCCATGTACGGCATCCAGTGTGACAGCTGCAAGAAGTACATCACTGGGAAAGTACTGGAGGTAGGACGCGTTATAACACCTATATGTCACTCCTGTCTATGGATGGAGTGATGGATGATTGAGGTATATGAGGCAGAGCTATGTCTTCAAAGTGGAAACATTTTCAGATTCACACAACAAAAGATCCCCATGGTCTTGCCACTCTTAGATGTATACATTAGTAGTAACCATCCTTGTTGACATGCTTTTACAATCTGACTTGTGGCGTTCAGTCGGCTTTCACCACTCTCCCCTTCACTCTGACTCTCTCTTTTTCTCTCTCTCTCTTGCTCGCTCTCACTCTCGCTCTCTCTCGCTCTCTCGCTCTCTCTTGCTCGCTCTCGCTCTCACTCTCTCTCTCGCTCTCTTTTGCTCCCTCTCTCACTCTCTCTCTTGCTACCTCTCTCTCGCTCTCTTTCGCTCCCTCTCTCGCTCTCTCTTTCTCTCTCTCGCTCTCTCTTGCTCGCTCTCGCTCTCTCTCTCGCTCTCTCTTTCTCTCTCTCTTTCGCTCTCTCTCTCTCGCTCTCTTTCGCTCACTCGCTCGCTCTCTCTCACTCTCTCTCTCTCGCTCTCTTTCGCTCCCTCTCTCTCGCCCTCGCCCTCTCTCTCCCTCTCTCTCTCTCTCTCACTCTCTCTCTCTCTCTCTCTCTGTGTGTGTGTCTCTGTGTGTGTGCTGTACAACAATGTGTGATTTCATCGCAGAGGGTCAATGTGGCTTCCTCAAGGCAGTTTAGGTGCTCATGCTACGCCCTAATCCCCACTCTTGTATTAACACACATGAACCACAATTCAAAACAGAGTCAGCAGACAGAGCTTCTAACCTAGAGAGCTATGATAGGGCTCTGCTATCTATTGGCCTTTAGAACCCATGCAGATCAAGTCACAGTACATTACAGTCCAACACTGGGTTTAGTTAGGAGGGTCACAGCCACCAGTCTGTCACCTGTCCTGTCCTGTCCTGCACTGTGGACTGTGTGGAGCCTTGCCTAGGATTCCTGCCTGCTCTTAAATGTCATGGCATTTAGGATTGATCAAGGAATGGAACCGCAGAGGGACACATCAACAGAGGGGCCTTAGTGAGGCTTGAACTGGATGGTTTGAGGGTTGTGGTTAAGTGGTCTGAATGGTCTGCAACAACATATGGATCAAATGGCTCCTGTCAAACCAGTTTAACACTTGGAAGCTTGGAAGTAAGTTTCTGTCTGCATTGATGTCCAAATTGAGTTATCGACATAGCCTTGTTCTGTACACTGTCTTCTACATATATAGTGCTCAGAATGCCCCAATGAATGTGTTGTTTACACTAGAGAGGTGGCACAGGGTCACAGTAGGGTTCAGGAAGAGGAAGCAAGAGGAAGACGAGGTTTTTATGGATCTGTGTATGGTTGGCTGGTTTGAAGACAGGACAGAGAGACAGAGACAATGTATTACCAGCTGGGCTCCGTGCATCCAACCACTCTGTTCCACTGATGTGTGTGTGTGTGTGTGTGTGTGTGTGTGTGTGTGTGTGTGTGTGTGTGTGTGTGTGTGTGTGTGTGTGTGTGTGTGTGTGTGTGTGTGTGTCAGCCTCGTTGCTCTACTCTGCCTCTCTCACCAAAATCCATTCTGAGACTAAATGGATCACCTCCCCTGCCTCTCAGCCTACTCCTAAAACTGTGGGGGAGAGAAGAGCAAGAGCGATAGAGATGGATAGAGAGAGGAAGGGGGAGGATAGAGAGAGAAGGGAGGGATGGATAGAGAGAGGAAGGGAGGGAGGGAGATGGATAGAGAGAGGAAGGGAGGGAGGGAGATGGATAGAGAGAGGAAGGGAGGGAGGGATGATGAAGGAAGGGAGAGAGATGGATAGAGAGAGGAAGGGAGGGAGAGAGATGGATAGAGAGAGGAAGGGAAGGAGGGGAGATGGATAGAGAGAGGAAGGGAGGAGGGAGGGAGATGATAGGAAGGAAGGGAGAGAGATAGATAGAGAGAGGAAGGGAGGGAGAGAGATGGATAGAGAGAGGAAGGGAGGGAGAGAGATGGATAGAGAGAGGAAGGGAGGGAGAGAGATGGATAGAGAGAGGAAGGGAGGAAGAGAGATGGATAGAGAGAGGAAGGGAGGGAGAGAGATGGATAGAGAGAGGAAGGGAGGGAGAGAGATGGATAGAGAGAGGAAGGGAGGGAGAGAGATGGATAGAGAGAGGAAGGGAGGGAGGGAGATGGATAGAGAGAGGAAGGGAGGGAGAGAGATGGATAGAGAGAGGAAGGGAGGGAGGGAGATGGATAGAGAGAGGAAGGGAGGGAGGGAGATGGATAGAGAGAGGAAGGGAGGGAGAGAGATGGATAGAGAGAGGAAGGGAGGGAGAGAGATGGATAGAGAGAGGAAGGGAGGGAGAGAGATGGATAGAGAGAGGAAGGGAGGGAGAGAGATGGATAGAGAGAGGAAGGGAGGGAGGGAGATGGATAGAGAGAGGAAGGGAGGGAGAGAGATGGATAGAGAGAGGGAAGGGAGGGAGAGATGGATAGAGAGAGGAAGGGAGGGGAAGAGAGATGGATAGAGAGAGGAAGGGAGGGAGAGAGATGGATAGAGAGAGGAAGGGAGGGAGGATAGAGATGGATAGGAAGGAGAGAGGAAGGGAAGGAGGGAGATGGATAGAGAGAGGAAGGGAGGGAGGGAGATGAAGGAAGGGAGAGAGATGGATAGAGAGAGGAAGGGAGGGAGAGAGATGGATAGAGAGAGGAAGGGAGGGAGAGGAGATGGATAGAGAGAGGAAGGGAGGAAGAGAGATGGATAGAGAGAGGAAGGGAGGAAGAGAGATGGATAGAGAGAGGAAGGGAGGGAGAGAGATGGATAGAGAGAGGAAGGGAGGGAGAGAGAGATGGATAGAGAGAGGAAGGGAGGGAGAGAGATGGATAGAGAGAGGAAGGGAGGGAGGGAGATGGATAGAGAGAGGAAGGGAGGGAGAGAGATGGATAGAGAGAGGAAGGGGGAGGGAGATGGAGATGGATGGAGAGAGAGGAAGGGAGGGAGGGAGATGGATAGAGAGAGGAAGGGAGGGAGAGAGATGGATAGAGAGAGGAAGGGAGGGAGAGAGATGGATAGAGAGAGGAAGGGAGGGAGGGAGATGGATAGAGAGAGGAAGGGAGGGAGGGAGATGGATAGAGAGAGGAAGGGAGGGAGGGAGATGGATAGAGAGAGGAAGGGAGGGAGAGAGATGGATAGAGAGAGGAAGGGAGGGAGAGAGATGGATAGAGAGAGGAAGGGAGGGAGGGAGATGAAGGAAGGGAGAGAGATGGATAGAGAGAGGAAGGGAGGGAGGAGATGGATAGAGAGAGGAAGGGAGGGAGGGAGATGGATAGAGAGAGGAAGGGGAGGGAGAGATGGATAGAGAGAGGAAGGGAGGGAGGGAGATGGATAGAGAGAGGAAGGGAGGGAGAGAGATGGATAGAGAGAGGAAGGGAGGGAGGGAGATGGATAGAGAGAGGAAGGGAGGGAGGGAGGGAGGGAGATGGATAGAGAGAGGAAGGGAGGGAGGGAGATTGATAGAGAGAGGAAGGGAGGGAGGGAGATGAAGGAAGGGGAGAGAGGTGAAGGGAGGGAGATGGATAGAGAGATGAAGGGAGGGAGAGAGATGGATAGAGAGAGGAAGGGAGGGAGGGAGATGGATAGAGAGAGGAAGGGAGGGAGGGAGATGGAGGAAGGGAGAGAGATGAAGGGAGGGAGATGGATAGAGAGAGGAAGGAGAGGGAGGGAGATGAAGAAAGGGAGAGAGATGGATAGAGAGAGGAAGGGAGGGAGATGGATAGAGAGAGGAAGGGAGGGAGGGGGAGGGAGATGGATAGAGAGATGAAGGGAGTTAGGGAGATGAAGGAAGGGAGGGAGATGGATAGAGAGAGGAAGGGAGGGAGGGAGATGAAGGAAGGGAGAGAGGGAGATGGATAGATAGAGGAAGGGAGGGAGGGAGATGGATAGAGAGATGAAGGGAGGGAGAGAGATGGATAGAGAGATGAAGGGTGGGAGGGAGATGAAGGGAGGGAGGGAGATGGAGGGAGATGGAGAGAGGAAGGGAGGGAGGGAGATGAAGGAAGGGAGAGAGGGAGATGGATAGAGAGAAAGGGAGGGAGGGAGATGGATAGAGAGATGAAGGGTGGGAGGGAGATGGATAGAGAGATGAAGGGTGGGAGGGAGATGGATAGAGAGAGGAAGGGAGGGAGGGAGATGAAGGGAGGGGGGAGGGAGATGGATAGAGAGAGGAAGGGAGGGAGATGGAGAGAGAGAGGGAAGGGAGGGAGGGAGATGAAGGGAGGGAGGGAGATGGATAGAGAGAGGAAGGGAGGGAGGGAGATGGATAGAGAGAGGAAGGGAGGGAGAGTGAGAGGGATAGAGAGAGGGAGGGAGGGAGGGAGATGGATAGAGAGATGAAGGGTGGGAGGGAGATGGATAGAGAGAGGAACGGAGGGAGAGAGGGAGTAAGAGGGAGAATTGGAGAGAGAGAGGGAGTAAGAGGGAGACTTGGAGAGAGTGAGTAAGAGGGAGACTTGGAGAGAGGGAGAGAGAGAGAGAGTGAGTAAGAGTGAGACTTGGAGAGAGGGAGAGAGAGAGTGACTAAGAGGAGACTTGGAGAGAAAAAGAGGGAGACTTGGAGAGAGGGAGAGAGAGAATTGCAGTCTGAATCCTTAACTGCCCTCTCGTCTCTCTAACAGTTCTGCATCTGGTTGCCACCCCCCCGACCCCCCCCCCACCCCCCCCCACTTGCACCACTGTAATGTCAGTAACCCAAAACACAACGGTATCAAACACCCCAAACATCCCATCTCTCCTCATGATTGTAGGACGTTTTCCATCCGTTGTGATAGAAAACACTTCTGTCCTCTCCTCTGTCGTCCTTGTTTCAATAATAATCCCATTCCAGCCTGTTATCGCTCCAGATCAGCAGTGCAGTGGTGTTTCAAAGGGACCGTCCTCTCTCTCTTTCTACCTTCCTCTCTCTCACCCTCCACCCCCCTCTCTTCCTCCCTCCACCCCCTCTCTTCCTCACCCTCCACCCCCACCCCCTCTCTTCCTCTCATCATGTTATCCAGGAAAGATAGGATATTTCCTGATATTATCATGAGACAGGATCAGCTTCCCTTTCCCCCCATCTAAACCTTAACCATTGGTAGGAAAAATGCTAAACTGACCCAAGGTCAGTGTTCAAGGGAAAATGTTCACCCTATAGTCCCGTGTAGCTCAGTTGGTAGAACTTGCAGCTCTAGGGTTGTGGGTTTGAATCCCGCAGGGGACCAGTATGGGAAAAGTATGAAAATATATGTACTCACTGCTGTAAGTCACTACTGTAAGTCACTGCTGTAAGTCACTACTGTAAGTCACTGCTGTAAGTCACTGCTGTAAGTCACCTCCTGTAAGTCACCTCCTGTAAGTCACTACTGTAAGTCACCTCCTGTAAGTCACCTCCTGTAAGTCACTACTGTAAGTCACCTCCTGTAAGTCACTGCTGTAAGTCACTGCTGTAAGTCACTACTGTAAGTCACTACTGTAAGTCACTACTGTAAGTCACTACTGTAAGTCACCTCCTGTAAGTCACTGCTGTAAGTCACTACTGTAAGTCACCTCCTGTAAGTCACTACTGTAAGTCACCTCCTGTAAGTCACCTCCTGTAAGTCACTACTGTAAGTCACCTCCTGTAAGTCACTGCTGTAAGTCACTGCTGTAAGTCACTGCTGTAAGTCACTACTGTAAGTCACTGCTGTAAGTCACTACTGTAAGTCACTACTGTAAGTCACTACTGTAAGTCACTACTGTAAGTCACCTCCTGTAAGTCACTGCTGTAAGTCACTACTGTAAGTCACCTCCTGTAAGTCACTGCTGTAAGTCACTGCTGTAAGTCACTACTGTAAGTCACCTCCTGTAAGTCACTGCTGTAAGTCACTGCTGTAAGTCACCTCCTGTAAGTCACTGCTGTAAGTCACTGCTGTAAGTCACTGCTGTAAGTCACTACTGTAAGTCACCTCCTGTAAGTCACTGCTGTAAGTCACTACTGTAAGTCACTACTGTAAGTCACCTCCTTGAAGTCACTACTGTAAGTCACTACTGTAAGTCACTACTGTAAGTCACCTCCTTTAAGTCACTCTGGATAAGGGCGTCTGCTAAATGACTAGAATGTAAAAATCTATTCCCCGAGGGAACACGTTAAGGAGTGCAGTCTACATTAAACCAACAAAACACAAGAGAGATAATGTAATTTTGTTTGCAATAACAATGTTTTATATATATATATAGAGAGAGACACAGATATGTAGGCAAGAGAGAAAGAGAGAGAGAGAGAGAGAAAGAGAGTGCCATCCACACCATGACACCAGCTCATTATAAACAGGTCATTTCTACCACCTCCAACAGCTCTGTGGAATTCATCACAGCCTCAGGAATAACTGATATTCCATCCTATAGCAAGTCAATGTGAAGACATACGTAAGAGCACATAGACAGCGTTCAGATCTACAATAAACATCGACAACGTCAACATTGGTGTCATGTCATCTTCTAAACGTCAGGATTAGTCTCATAAAGGTTTGGATGGCCATAACTGTAGACATTCTTAGTGATCCCGTTGCCGACCTGCAGTACTGTGGCCAACAGCACCCCCTCGTGGCAATGTTGGATAACTGCACTTTGTTTTGAGCTTCATCCGACTCCACTTTAATTAGTGATGTTAATTGGAGAAGCTTACAGAATATTACTCTAGGTCATGGTTAAACCAGCCGCATCAGCAGCCTGCTAACCAATAACACATCCACACGAGGCCTCTAGAAGTGCTTTAGACTTCGTATGTTGTTTTGCCTGGTTGTAGGATATCGCTTGTAAAGTGTTTGTAAACCTGCTGTGGGTTGTCTTATTTCGGCCACCATTTGTCACTTCTTCAGTATTCTCTCACTGTCGATTTCCTAGGTTGTAACCTCTTGTTTCGATGTCAGTGAAGACCTTTTTAACCTTTGTGTGACCTCTGACCTCTTGTCTGTACCAGGCTGGGGAGAAACACTACCACCCGTCATGTGCCCGCTGTGCCAGGTGTGAGCAGATGTTTGGAGAGGGAGAGGAGATGTACCTGCAAGGTAAACAAACCTCTCTTTTCCTCTGTCTTTCTCACCTTCTCCCCATCTCTTTCCTTCCCTCTCTGTCGTCCTGTCTGTCTCTGTCTCTCTCTCTCTCTCTTTCCCTCCCTCTCTGTCGTCCTGTCTGTCTCTCTGTCTCTGTCTCTGTCTCTCTCTTTCGCTCTCTCTCTTTCCCTCCCTCTCTGTCGTCCTGTCTGTCTCTCTGTCTCTGTCTCTGTCTCTCTCTCTTTCCCTCCCTCTCTGTCGTCCTGTCTGTCTCTCTGTCTCTGTCTCTGTCTCTCTCTCTCTCTTCCCTCCCTCTCTGTCGTCCTGTCTGTCTCTGTCTCTGTCTCTCTCTCTCTCTTTCCCTCCCTCTCTGTCGTCCTGTCTGTCTCTCTGTCTCTGTCTCTGTCTCTGTCTCTCTCTCTCTCTCTCTTTCCCTCCCTCTCTGTCGTCCTGTCTGTCTCTGTCTCTGTCTCTCTCTCTCTCTTTCCCTCCCTCTCTGTCGTCCTGTCTGTCTCTCTGTCTCTGTCTCTGTCTCTCTCTTTCGCTCTCTCTCTTTCCCTCCCTCTCCGTCGTCCTGTCTGTCTCTCTGTCTCTGTCTCTCTATCTCTCTTTCGCTCTCTCTCTTTCGCTCTCTCTCTCTTTCGCTCTCTCTCTTTCACTCTCTCTCTCTCTTTCGCTCTCTCTCTTTCACTCTCTCTCTCTCTCTTCGCTCTCTCTCTCTGCTCTCTCTCTCTCTCTCTCTGCTCTCTCTCTCTCTCTCTCTCTCTCTCTCTCTCTCTCTCTCTCTCTCTCTCTCTCTCTCTCTCTCCTGCTCTCTCTCTCTCTCTCTCTCTCTCTCTCTCTCTCTCTCTCTCTCTCTCTCTCTGCTCTCTCTCTCTCTCTCTCTCTCTCTCTCTCTCTCTCTCTCTCTCTCTCTCTCTCTCTCTCTCTCTCTCTCTCTCTCTCTCTCTCTCTCTCTCTCTCTCTCTCTCTCTCTCTCTCTCTCTCTCTCTCTCTCTCTCTCTCTCTCTCTCTCTCTCTCTCTCTCTCTCTCTCTCTCTCTCTCTCTCTCTCTCTCTCTCTCTCTCTCTCTCTCTCTCTCTCTCTCTCTCTCTCTCTCTCTCTCTCTCTCTCTCTCTCTCTCTCTCTCTCTCTCTTTCGCTCTCTCTCTCTCTCTCTCTCTCTCTCTCTCTCTCTCTCTCTCTCTCTCTCTCTGCTCTCTCTCTCTCTCTCTCTCTCTCTCTCTCTCTCTCTCTCTCCTCTCTCTCTCTCTCTCTCTCTCTCTCTCTCTCTCTCTCTCCTCTCTCTCTCTCTCTCTCTCTCGCTCTCTCTCTCTCTCTCTCTCCTCTCTCTCTCTCTCTCTCTCTCTCTCTCTCTCTCTCTCTCTGCTCTCTCTCTCTCTCTCTCTCTCGCTCTCTCTCTCTCCTCTCTCTCTCTCTCTCTCTCTCTCTCTCTCTCTCTCTCTCTCTCTCTCTCTCTCTCTCTCTCTCTCTCTCTCTCTCTCTCTCTCTCTCTCTTCGCTCTCTCTCTCTCGCTCTCTCTCTCTCTCTCTCTCTCTCTCTCTCTCTCTCTCTCTCTCTCTCTCTCTCTCTCTCTTTCGCTCTCTCTCTCTCTCTCTCTCTCTCTCTCTCTCTCTCTCTCTCTTCGCTCTCTCTCTCTCTCTCTCTCTCTCTCTCTGCTCTCTCTCTCTCTCTGCTCTCTCTCTCTCTCTCTCTCTCTCTCTCTCTCTCTCTCTCTCTCTCTCTCTCTCTCTCTCTCTCTCTCTCTCTCTCTCTCTCTCTCTCTCTCTCTCTCTCTCTGCTCTCTCTCTCTCTCTCTCTGTCTCTCTCTCTCTCTCTCTCTCCTGCTCTCTCTCTCTCTCTCTCTCTTTCTCTCTCTCTCTCTCTTCTCTCTCTCTCTCTCTCTCTCTCTCTCGCTCTCTCTCTCTCTCTCTCTCTCTCTCTCTCTCTCTCTCTCTCTCTCCTGCTCTCTCTCTCTCTCTCTCTCTCTTCTCTCTCTCTCTCTCTCTCTTTCGCTCTCTCTCTCTCTCTCTCTCTCTCTCTGCTCTCTCTCTCTCTCTCTCTCTCTCTCTCTCTCTCTCTCTCTCTCTCTCTCTCTCTCTCGCTCTCTCTCTTTCGCTCTCTCTCTCTCTCTCTCTCTCTCCTGCTCTCTCTCTCTCTCTCTCTCTCTCTCCTGCTCTCTCTCTCTCTCTCTCTCCTGCTCTCTCTCTCTCTCTTTTTACTCAGATAAGCACCAACAGCCTTCAATCAGCACAGAAATAATAGCCCAGCTGCCATAAAGGCATAGAGCTACAGAACATCTGGCCAATACTAATGAATTGGATTACAGTGTTAGTGAATGTATCACCTCACGCAACATCAGCCTTGTGAGTCACCTCGTTTCTTATGTTCCTGGAGCACTGTTGCTGTAAGTTTGTCTCCAGTCTATGATTTACAAAAAGCCTGTCTCTCTCTCCCTGCAGTATGCTATCTGACAGATTTACTACTGGAATTAGCTTCCTTAGACTTGGGCTGGTATTAGCATATGTCACAGTGACAGGGAGACGACTGGGGATAGGACAGTCTGATGAGTCACTGGCGTATTTTGGATCTCTCGTCTGCCAAACTCATGATGCTCTGTCAGGAACAACCGCTTCTCTGGGGAAAGACTATGCCTTGTGCAGTATATGACATTTGAAATGGATGTATTTTATTGTATTTCTCTCTCTCTACTCCCTCTCTTCTCTCGCTTTCTCCCTCCCTTTCTCTCTCCCTTCTCTTTCTTTCTTTCTCTCTCTCTCTCTCTCGCACTCTCTGTTTCTCCCTTTCTCTCTCCCTTCTCTTTCTTTCTCTCTCTCTCTCGCTCTCTCCCTCGCTCTCTCTGTTTCTCCCTTTCTCTCTCCCTTCTCTTTCTTTCTCTCTCTCTCTCTCTTTCTCCTTCTCTCCATCTCCTTCTCCTTCTCTCCCTTCTCTCCTTCTCTCTCTCTCTTTCTCTCCCCTCCTTTCCTGTTTGTCAGGTAACTCCATCTGGCATCCTCCTTGCAGACAGGCAGCCAGACAGGAGGAGAAGAGTAAGGTGAGTTCTCTCTTCGAGACATGTTTGAAAATAGACTACCGGGACTAGTGAAGTCTCCATCCCTCTAAACAGAAACTCTCAGCCAGTTTCAGTCAAGTCTATGGGCAGAATGTCCCCTCCCCTTCTGAAATTCAAAAGATGCGAGCGCTTGCAAAATTGTGATGTGTCCAAATGATCAGTGATGAAAAGGTTTCGCATCTCACAGTTTGTCGACAGACACTACTACCATTTTAATGTTACGTGCATCTGTCCACAAGAAATGACTCTAAAGCAGCTCTACAGTTGAACTAAGGCTGTGTTACAGTATTGAATGAGGAGTCATACTCATTACAGTATAATGTTTAAACCTCACATCATTTTGTATGTCAACTTCTATTCTGCCCCATTAGAGATGGGACTGTGTTGACTGAGACTGTGTTGACTGGGACTGTGTTGACTGGGTCTGTGTTGACTGGGACTGTGTTGACTGAGACTGTGTTGACTGGGGCTGTGTTGACTGGGTCTGTGTTGACTGGGTCTGTGTTGACTGGGTCTGTGTTAACTGTGTTGACTGGGACTGTGTTGACTGGGTCTGTGTTGACTGGGGCTGTGTTGACTGGGGCTGTGTTGACTGGGACTGTGTTGACTGGGTCTGTGTTAACTGGGTTAACTTGGACTGTGTTGACTGGGTCTGTGTTGACTGGGACTGTGGTGACTGGGACTGTGGTGACTGGGCCTGTGTTGACTGGGTCTGTGTTAACTGGGTTAACTGGGCCTGTGTTGACTGGGCCTGTGTTGACTGGGTCTGTGTTAACTGGGTTAACTGGGCCTGTGTTGACTGGGGCTGTGTTGACTGGGACTGTGTTGACTGGGCCTGTGTTGACTGGACCTGTGTTGACTGGGGCTGTGTTGACTGGGACTGTGTTGACTGGGTCTGTGTTGACTGGGTCTGTGTTGACTGGGAACTGTGGTGACTGGGACTGTGTTGACTGGGTATGTGTTGACTGGGACTGTGTTGACTGGGACTGTGTTGACTGGGTGATGTGTTAACTGGGTTAACTGGGACTGTGTTGACTGGGACTGTGTTGACTGGTTTGGTGTTGATTGGGGCTGTGTTGACTGGGTCTGTGTTGACTGGGTTAACTTGGACTGTGTTGACTGGGACTGTGTTGACTGGGTCTGTGTTGACTGGGTCTGTGGTGACTGGGACTGTGTTGACTGGGCCTGTGTTGACTGGGTCTGGGTTAACTGGGCCTGTGTTGACTGGGCCTGTGTTGACTGGGGCTGTGTTGACTGGGACTGTGTTGACTGGAACTGTGTTGACTGGGTCTGTGTTGACTGGGACGGTGATGACTGGGACTGTGTTGACTGGGACTGTGTTGACTGGGACTGTGTTGACTGGGATGTGTTGACTGGGTTAACTGGGACTGTGTTGACTGGGACTGTGTTGACTGGGTTAACTGGGTCTGTTGTCTGGGACCGTGTTGACTGGGACTGTGTTGACTGGGACTGTGTTGACTGGGACCATGTTGACTTGGACTGTGTTAACTGGGTCTGTGTTGACTGGGTTAACTTGGACTGTGTTGACTGGACCTGTGTTGACTGGGGCTGTGTTGACTGGGACTGTGTTAACTGGGTTAACTGGGACTGTGTTGGCTGAGACTGTGTTGGCTGGGTCTGTGTTGGCTGGGACTGTGTTGGCTGGGACTGTGTTGACTGGGACTGTGTTGACTGGGACTGTGTTGACTGGAGCTGTGTTGACTGGGACTGTGTTGACTGGGACTGTGTTGGCTGGGACTGTGTTGGCTAGGACTGTGTTAGCTGGGTTAACTGGGACTGTGTTGACTGGGCCCGTGTTAACTGGGTCTGTGTTGACTGGGATGGCTTAACTGGGTCTGTGTTAACTGGGAAGGCTTAACTGGGACTGTGTTAACTGGGACTGTTTTAACTGGGACTG